>NC_056560.1:15543742-15580022 GCF_013358625.1 Macadamia integrifolia
ATTGATCCAACTGCATTTTTCACAGGAAGGGGACCTTGAGGAGTTGCCCAAATGCATGTAGATGAAGGGGGAAGGGGAGGGGGAGGGGGAATAGACGGCTGCACTTTATTACATGGAGGAGGTGGAGGAGGTGGAGGAGGTGACGCGGATGTTGTTCTTTTGTGTATAGGTGGAGGTGATCCTGGTGTCAGAGAAGGCAATGAAGTGCTAGGAAAAGGAACTTGTGGGGATGGGACAGAAGTACCAGCCAAAAAAGAAGGTGAAGGAGGAGGTAGAGGTGGTGATGGTGGTTGTAATGACAACGGATTGGGAGCCGGTGCATCCTTCGCAGATTTTGAAGGTACAACTCGATCAATTTTGTGTTCTTCTTCAGTTGGTTCAGGTAGATGGTCAGATGGAACCACATCTTCGGGATTGGCAGTAACAGATGGAAGAGAGTTAGGAGACTCGCTTGCAGCATAATCATTTGAATCAAAAGTAATGGCGAGAAAAGGTGGCGCACTGTTATATCTTGATGGAGGATGAGATGGTGCATTTACAGAGTTACTGAAAGGACCTTTGTTTGGTGGGATCCATCGAGGTACAGTCTTCGGTTTTGTTGGTTTCGTAGAAACTCCTTCAGATTCTTGCTTTTTAATCTTTTGCTTAGCTACAACTGGGTCAGAAGATAATTTTGCATTAGAAATTGGCTGTTTCTTAGATGTGGGCGGGAGCAATTTCTCAGGTTTTGGACTACAAATAATTGTGTCCAACTTTTTCTGCAGAACCTTCAAATCTTTGTTATTCTGAGTATCAATATTCTGTGCATTCACTTTACTGCCCACCTCAACTAGTTTTCTGTGCATGTTAGAAATCACTGCTTTGCTTTCCAATTCATGGCGCACACCGGTAATTGATAACTTTGGTTCAAGTCTTCCATGTGTATCTGCATTTGTTTCCAACTTGTGATTTCCATAATCAAAAGTGCTCTCTTGAGTTGTGTGTAAATCAGAATCCTCCCCCATTTCTTGTTCCTGATTCCCTTCACACATTTTGTTAACTGCACAGAGATCAATACCCTCCTTCCTCCGCTGTTTGGAACTCATGCTAAAAGTCGCCGATTTGTTATCCATCTCATGCTGGACATCTGTGGTCAGTGAAATCAATTCTAGTTTTCTGTTTTCATCCTCATTTGTTGCCACTTTATGATTCCCATCATCAAAAGTCTTGTTTTCATTTGTCTGTAAATCTGAGTCCTGCTTTCTATCTCGTTTCTGATTCACTTCATCCATTGCGCTCCCTTTACTTGTTTGGAGATCAATATCCTCCTTCCTCTCTGGTTTGGAATTCACATCATAGAACATGCTTTCTGAAACTTCTTGCATATCAGGATCCCCTTTTCCACTATGCCCATCAGCATTGCTGAAGATCTCCTCTGCCTCATAAAACTCCTCTGTTGAAGCCCCTTCTGTCTCGTCTCCATCTTCAGTTGCCACTTCTGAGGAGACGTTGGAACCAAGAGCATCGGAGTCTGAAAATATTACCTGGATCAAAGATGGGTGTCAACAAACCTCATATAGTATCAGCAGAAGACAATACCATGGAAGAAAACAATGACATACCTCTGCTTTGAAGTCCTTCGGAAAATGGTCCTTGGAGTCCCACAAAACATCAACCTCGTCACGGTTGAGTATCAATATATTTGAGCGGGTAAATGCTGTGTTAAACATAACTCGGAACATCATTTCCTCACGCACCAGATCTTCATACAAATGGATGCACTCAAGAACCACGTCACCTTGAACACGGCAATGGATATCCATTTTCACAAGTGCACATTCAGCCTGCATTCACAGATCAAAATTCTAAGAACCAACAAGATTCATCTTTTAGGTTTCAGGTGGCGATTTCAGCATTACCTGCCGATAGTGACGAACATTTTTCTTTGTCTTTGCAGTTGAAAAAATAATCTTCGAACTCCTATTAGTCAAAGTTGAAGCGTCCTGACCATAAACACGAACTACTGGCCTGCAACCCTTTTCCCCATCAAAGATGGGAAGGACTCTGAGAATAAGAAAATCCAAAATCAAAGGTTTATCGAGTGGTGGCCAATCAGAGCCAAGATTCCTTCTGGAGATGTACTGGAGATATCTCATTTGTGAAGGTTGTGGGTTTAAAGGAGACAGGAGATGAAGGAGCTCCCTAGGAGCTTGCTTGTAAATCATATCAAGAGTCTTCTGCTCCCCAGTATACTGTTTCCTATATAGCAGAAGACCTGCAAGCATGAAAGCAAGCACAGGCCACCCTCCTCTCTCACAGTGCATCAGCAGCACATTCTGTTGCCCTTCCAGTGACAACCAGCTCTCACTTGACCGCAAGAAGTGATAGATCATCTCCAAAGGCAACAAAGGACACCCCTCATATTGCCTAGGGTAGTCCATCACAGTCATGTCATACTGTGTCAATATATCTGATATTTGGCTTCTCCTTTCTCCCTCTCTAAAGTTGAATACCATGAAAGAGGCATCAGGATAATGGTCCTGTAGTTGTGCCACGATTCCACCCAAGTAAACCCTGTACTCATCATCTTCCAAAACATCCGTGGAGAAGCAACAGTCAAACACTGCACCCCATGCATTACCAACAATCAGAATTTTGAAACCAGATCCATTACAGTTAACTATGCATACTGAAATAATTAAATCGAACCGCAGTCTACACCAGAAAGTAGTTAAAAGATAGTGGGGGAAGAAATGGAAAGAGAAATGTAGCCTGAACCCTAAAAGTTCCAAATGTCTATTTCAAGATGAAGATTATACTTTTTCCTTTTATGCTAGATGGTTTTGAATTTTGATGTTCTACTAAAATATTTTCCTGTGAACATGAATAACTAGCACCTATTTAGGGACTACTACAGAAATCACCCAGTGAAATAAAGTTTTGTTAATAGCAATGCCTATTCTGGAGCATTGATGGTAATAAGTTCCCGTGAAATGGAAAATGAAAAGAATTGTAAGATTGATATTATACCAAGGACCGAGTTTCTCTTCACCCACTCCCTGTCTTTATTGCTGTTGGATGGGACTCTTAAGGGCAGCGTCAGATTTCATAGATTGGGGATTGGGGGGAGATTTATTAACCTCAATTCTCTTCACTACTGGTGAAGAGAAACTTTCTCCTTATCCTAAAATGTTGAAATTCACACAACTAAACAGATCGAATAATCTGAAAAGACTTAAGAAAAGGCCTGAATATAAGAAGAAGTTCAGCGATTAATCTTCTCCTGCTAAACCACAATCCTTCCCTATTTTTTAAACAAACCCGTAGTTTTGTACTCATGAGGAAAACAAAGGGCAGCATGCACCAAGGAGCAGAAATTACATGGCAAATGCAGAGGAAACAGTTGCCAGATTCCAACACAAAGAAGAAACCAAGAATGTTACCAAGGGCTAAATTTTGAGATGGAGGGACAGAGAGAGAGCTTCATTTTCTTCTGACACAACAAAGTACCCAAAACAAAATAAAAGCCTCCAGGTTTTGACCACAAATGGTAATTGATTTAGTTACAGAATTTTCCATCCAATCTACCCATATCAAAGATTGAAACATTCAGCAATGCTGAAAAATCATTGTAAGAAACCAAAGGTGAAAGCAGCTATTGTCAAGAAAGACATGCAGCATATACAATTGCAACAAGAAAATTCAGTGCAATCACTGAAGCTTCTCTTTTAGGTTAGTTAGTAAGAACTTCACCACAGTATCAACAGCACTCTTCCAAATACCACGACAGCTTCACTAGATTGTAAGAACCAAAGTACATAACAAAGGGAATGCAAAGGAACTCCAAAGGACAAAGTGGTAGAATACTTCAATTCTTATATGACCTTGCTAGCATACTTCCAACCGAATGGGAATTCCCCGAATCACTTCAAATTTGGAAGAAAACATGAATATCAAGGGAGAGCAATAGGGGAAGTGGTATTCAAACATAAAGAAAATGCCTGATTCTTCTCCGAATTCCTAATAACCCCTCAAGCTCAGCAAAAAAATAGGTTCCCTAAAAACTAAATTTGCACATCCTTTCCACAGAATAACACAAATTTCAACAAGTTACGTAGAATTTTTTTTTTTTTCCCTGGATGAATAATGGAGGCAATATGCAATGGAATTAGAGGCAATGTGAAGGAAATCTAGGAGTTTGTAATTTAGCAGTAACCACCAACACATTCCCTCTGAAATCCAACATAATTCTCACCAGATGATACGGTTTCTAGATCTTACTAAAAAGAACGAGGGGGAAAACATACCGTAAACCCTCTCGGAGATCTCCAGAAGCCGATCTGGCGGCTTCCGATAGAACAACCTTCTGAACAGCGCCATCGTCCGGCGCTGCCACTTCCCCGATCGGATCCAAAACGATGACTCGCCAAAACACCTCGGAGATCACAGCAATCCCAAACACGACGGATCTCTATAAACAACGGTCGAAATTTAAAACTCCCGATCAGAATTATTGGACGAAGAAGAAGAAGAAGAAGAAAAACCAACCAGATACGGAAGTTTTCGCGTGAATTGAGAAATAATAATCGAACAGTAGAACAGCAGTTGAGGATCAAGTAAGAGTAGAGATCGTCCTCGTTCCGATTGATGAGATTTGCCGATTTTGTATAAACATGTAAGAGATAGATCATTGCTTTCTTTTGCCTTTCACATGGAGAGAGAGATATGAAAGAGATGGGAACGAAGTGGACTGAAAAAGAGAAGCTCTTAGACCTGCAACTTGGTTTGCTCGATCCATGGACAAGAGCATCCACGTGGCAAATCACAAAAATGAAATTAGGGGAAATGAAAGTTTTCTACTGCAAGGTCCGGACGACAGGAATGTAGAGGGAAAGCCCCGTGGGCTGCGTAGGCCAGAGAGAGAGAGAGAGAGAGAGAGAGAGAGAAGAAAAAGGAAATAAAAATACAAGTTTTCCTGTGTTAATTAATCATTTCGATCTCGTTGTGCTGCTTTTGCGTTCTCATTATAGAGAGAGAGAGAGAGAGAGAGAGAGAGAGAGAGAGATTGACTCATTTATTAGGCTCCATTTATGTTCCAGCATCTCGAGCTTTCCTTCCCTCCCTCGCTCCCTCGTGCTTCGTGAATTCCTCCACATCACTCGGGATCCAGGATTGCCCCGAACCCGAAATCACCGCTGCGGCTGGTCTGGGTCACTTGCTGAGTAGGTGACATGTCAAACGTCACTAAATCCCACAACACGTTAGCCCTTTATTTATTTAATTTGAAACGTTTATTAATCTACTAGTAATAATTAATGGAAAATTTCCTTTGCTCAATAAAATGTAAGTAATTTGAGAAATCAATAAATGCAGAGTCTAAAATGCGCCGGCCAGTGGCGAACCTTGACTAGATGGAGAGAAGTCTGATCAGTCATAACTAGGCATCTAAATGTTGGGCCGTATCACGGTACAAGTGTATACGTGGACATCTTCATAACTTTAGCATTCCGAGAAAGTGGACCCCATTGTAGTAATCACATGATAATGACCGTTAGATCCAAGACATGGCCCACCAATGAAAAGTGGTACATTTTAAGTCCCGATAGATTTGGATCTGGCGCATTTTAGCAGAGAGTCAGAAGAAGGAGGAAAAGGACAAGGAAAGGATGTTTTCGCTTTGTTTTGAATTAATGCGGTAACAGTAACATTAGAATTGGTGGGGGTTGGTGTTGCAACTGGGAACTTGGAAAAGGCCAAAGGAAAACGTTAACGTCCTGATCCTAACATGGGCACGTGACTTTCAGTTCCGAGCAAATATTGCTCAACGATGAAACAGATCTCGACGGCTCAACAGCCAGAGTCTAAACGTATATCCATCTTAATCTAAGTTTTAAAAGTAACCGGAGGATGAGAATCATCTGCAAAAGATATCGTTTCATAATCTTATAGGACCCAAACCATTGGATTAATGGAACTGCCCACTTACATCCTAGGGTTTAAAGTTTAAACTGGGTTAATCTTGACGGCACTTCCGAGAATGATCTCCCGTTTCATCTACGTAGGCAAAGTTCATTTTTATGTTTTAAAGCATTTTCTTGGAACGAGTTTACCTTTAACCCTGATAAAAGAAGAGAATCTCTTCGACTACCGGATTTTAGTCTGATCCACTTTTTAAGAAAAAAAAGAAAAGAGTGTGACCCATTATTGAAGGGATTCATTATTAATTTTTAATTTTTTTTAGCCCAAATCACAACACCCAATCACTTGGAATCAAGGTTTCTTGCTCCTGTGTTAAGTTTGTAATCTGAACGGAAGTTACTAAACAATAAAAAAAAATAATGATAATAAGTGAATCATTGAAAAAAAAATCGAAGAACATAGAAGAGTGCCATAACATGTGTCAAGTATTGTAAATCTACGTGGACGTTTTTTTTTTTTTTTTTTTTTGACAAAATCTATTATGATTTAGGGCAAGGTGATTATTGCTGGTCTTGTGCTCCGCATTGGCCCATATAGAGTTGATGTGGCCAAATATGTCATCATCCTCAGTACGGTTGAAGCGTGTATGTAGATCTGCTACCCCGATCTCTTCAGTTCGATCTACTACCTCGGTCTCTCCACATGCCGATCTATTACATCGGCCTCCTCTCAGCCGACTTGCCACCTCGGTCTCTCCACAGGCCGACCTGCCACCTCGGTCTCTCTTCAGGCTGACCTGTCACCTCGATCTCTCCACAAGCATACCTGCTACCTCGGTCTCTCCACAGGCCAACCTACCACCTCGGTCTCTCCTCAGGTCGACCTGCCACCTCGGCTTCTCCTTAGGCTGACCCGCTACCTCGGCCTCTATACAAGCAGACCTGCTACCTCGGCTCAGCACAATCAAATAAGGCACCCAGAAACATATACACGCCCACTCCTACATTCAAGGGACGTGACCCCTGATTATAGGGGCAGGAGTCAATCTACTCACATCGCCAAGGTGTCTACACCTCTCACGGCTTGTGCCTTCAGGATAAGAGAGGAATATTCCAGAAGTACGCCCTAGAATCCGAAATATTCCTAGAATCGTAGAGCCATTCTCCTTAAGGACTCCACACCTAGCAGGACTCTCCACAAACGTTCATTTTTCTCCCTTTATCAACAGTCTATAAGTACTAAGGTAAGCCTCCATCATGGGGGATCGATCACTTCTTTACTGAAAACTTTTTTGAGTATCTACTGTGGAAATATCTTATTTAGGCATCGGAGAGTCCCCCATCGGGTTAGTCCGACTCTCCCCTGTCTTCTCTTCTGTGCATATCAATTGAAGCAACAGAAGCTACGAAGAAAATCGGCTAGTCAATTTTTACCTCATCAAGAATCATCAACATGAATAAGATTTTCTTTTTCACAGTCATGGGATGGAAGTGGTAATTTGTACCATTAGGCACAAAATGATACAGATAGAAGGAAAGAAAGGTGAGGGTAATCCACCAAACATGAGAAAAGAATAAAGACAAGACTCTAGATACAAGCTTATGACCCTTACAATTAATGTGCCAAGAAATGAACAAGCCCTATCCTCCACATTGGAGGATTAGTGATTGCTTGATATATAGACATATATAGGAGAGTATTGATTAAATTTGAACATGAGATTTGACACGAAGTTGATTCAAGCCCTACTCTCAATCATAACTACCATAGTTTTGTTTGGGAACTCTTTTTTTGTTTAAACAAATAAATTTGATTAGAAAAAATAACAAATTCAAATCTATTAAAAACAATAAGAAAGGAGGCTTGCCCAAAATCTAGCAATTGGAGGCAGGGATTGGGATTGAGAGAAAGAGGTCATGATCCGTCACCATGGAAAACATGGAGAAATAGACAAACCTGATCATTGAGCTTAAATTCATTGTCAAGATCTTGCAATAACAAACTCACAAGTGCGATAAATATGAGAAGGTAGGCAAACTTAAGGTCAAGAAGGCAATCGCAAAGAGTAACGTGGAGAAAATAAATTACACGTTCCAATGGTGATGGAGGCACGTGAGAGGCTTTTAGGGCTTGATGTTGATTTAGAACCGGGATTGTGTGTTCCAATGGATGTGTGGGCTGAACGAAATTTAGTTGTAACCCCTACGCAGCCTAATAATGAAATCTTATAGAGCATGCTTTTTTTTTTTGTAGAAATCTTAAAGAGCATGTTGAAGAATACTAAAACCTGAGAATAATCGTGAATCCCAGGGGAAGTGGATTATTCCATTTCTTTGACTTCCAACAAGGGTTGCAGCCAAATGTTTTTCATGTGGATTAAGTGATGGGCTCCAACAAGGGATTGGAAGGGCTTTCGGAGGGTGGATTATAGGGGTGTGAGGAATGGTCTTTGTGAAGAAGAAGAACCACGGGTGTTTGGTGATCGAAACGCTAGTCAATAGTCACACCAGACAACAACTTCCCAAATTCATCATCATTTCTCATAGCCATAAGACCCTGGACTTTGCATGTATCTGCCCTTCTTCAAGAGCCTAGCAACCTCCCAACAAGGAATTGGAGCCTCACCATGACCGAATTTGGCCGCTGGCTGGGACAACGAAATGACAAGAAAAGATGAGAGGAGGAAAGAAGTATATTTATTTTTCACCAAACAGGTTATTAACTCCTAGATACAAACACAATAAATTTTTATTTTTTATTTTTAATAAAAACATTGCCAAACAGACCCCACATCAATTGTCCACATAAATTTAAAATGTAGTATTTAAGAAACCCTTCCTTCAAAAGAAAAAAAAAAATTATTTTTTAAAAAATAAATTTTGTTTCAATATAAAATGAAATATCTATGTATGAAACCATCTCGATGGCTGGGTTAATTAGTACTTATTACTAAAGTAAGAATAAACTAATTCAGAGAATATGCTAAATGAGTAAATCGTAAGATGATCTCATTCATTAACTTTTCTATTCCACAAATCATATGCCATCATCTCGAAGCATCAATTTAATTCAAGGGCCAAATGCAATGAATTCCAAAATGAAACAATCGAATTTCAGATTACCCCTCCTAAAATATATATATATATATATAATTTCATTTGGCAACCAAACGTAGCCTATTTTATGGAAATTGTTGAATATTCCAACCATACAAACCCTAAGTGTAATAGAACCTCCTATATATGAGACAAATTTGTGAAGGTAGTGGGCCAATAATTTAGAGTAAAAAAACAGATTGATTGCCTAATCTTAGCCGTTAGGTGAACACGACTTATTACTTTTCCAAAAAAAAAAAGAGACTACGACTTATTAATAAGCTATATATAATGTTGCTTATAACTATTTTTATTTTTATAGTTGTTGTTTACTTTTAGTATAGTATTTTATTATCATGCGTATTGTTTATCAAATATGAAATTTCTATAATCATGTGAACTTCACGTGGTGATGGTAAGGAAGACGAAGATACCAACACATCAGCATCATTTTTTGACCACAGACTTTTGTCCTAATATCTGCCACGGCTCATTTGAAACCTACCCCCAACCCTCTTCCAGAATACTGCCCCATGGCTTTAGGTCATGGTATTAGGTCTGCTATCGGTTATGGTTTGATATCGATAATCGATTATCTAAGATATTTCGATCTTGTAAACGTAGGCTTTCAAACAGCAAATTACGGTGGAATGGTGGAATGATCGTAGATCACCCTCTCCTATAGTTTGTTGGTATATATTTGTTCATATACAATTTGAGGAATTTGTTTAAGACCATAGAGAGCCATCCAAATGTGACAAAATAAGAGTACAGGGGAAGCTTGGAATAACTGCCTAAAGATTTCTTTCTGTAAATTATTATAAAAAAAATTACTCGTAACATCTACCTGGGATGAAAGTTGGGCCACTGTTTGCCTACCACAACAACTATGTTAGTACATCTATGCAATCCATGCAAAGGCCTCATCATAGTCCACTCCGTTTTGCGCATAACCCATTACTTATTATACATATATATATATATATATATACATACGGTATTTTAAAATAGATGTCAAATTAACCGATTTGATACTGATACCTAAGACTATGCCCCTCAACACCAAAGCAAACATAAGGTTTGAAGCGCAAAGATGGTAGACCAAAAAATATGGGTAATGTAGAGAGCCTTCTCCCAACGATTAAGAAGGAAACATTGTTGATGTATTTATTGATTTTGTTGTTCAATTATAAAAGTTAAAACCTAAGAAACTACAACAAAAATGAATAAAAATAGAATCAAGTTTTCCTAAGATCACGATGGTTGGGAATTCATTCACTATGGGCCATTCGACATGTACAATGGGGGGAGGAGAGAGAGAGGGGGGTCACATTAGGAGCTCCCATTGTTCAGCCAATGGTGAAGGAAATTTTTGTCCATAAAAAAAAAAAAAGGAAAAAAGAGAAAATACTAAGGCACCGTTTGACATAGAAACAGCATAAACGGCTTTCCACGTTTCCATAAATAAAAACGGATTTTTTGGTGTTTGATAATCCTGTTTCTCGAAACCTTTTTTGCAGACATAATGCCACTAAAAAACCCAATAATGTCATTGGACGCCCAAAAGGAAGAGGGGGTTCGGTTGCATCTTTTTAGGTTTAAATAGTTGAGAGATTTATTGGGCACAACAACTTTTTTTTCCTCTCAAATTCGTTTATAGAAACGACGAAACAAGTCCGACTTGTTTCGTAATAGTCGTTTATATAATTATAAATATGCATAAATTTTGATTTATATTTCTAGAAACGGGTGAAACAGAACAACTTTATCAAATGTTTTTTAAGTTGTGTCTCTGTTTCTGGGAATAATAAAGCCTAAAAACAGCAGAAACGGAACGTTGTCAAATGGTGCATAAAGTTCCATTCACATTTAAGTATGTAGAAGCATGTTAGGTTGCAGCTAAATGATTTTAAATTAAAAATAGTAGACAAGTAGACCCATAGTCCCCTGCTGACATGTCAAGTTTCAGCCCACACATAGTATGCCACAAGAAAAAACCAAAAGCATTATAAAAAAAATGAGTACCAAGAGGGTTCTTAGACCATAAGAGATGGATGGATATACATGGAAGGGCAAATGATCAAATTAGAACTTAAAATTTGATTTGTGGCTAATCAAGACAATTCCTCAGACATCAAACAGTTACAACTGACTTATCATCTTTATATGTGACCAAACTAAGTGTGCCGTCTTGCTGGTCCGTCATGGGTCCTATTATGGCCCTTGATAGCTTCCTTGTCTAACCCTTGTGAATCCCTATCTGGCCTAACATGGGTCTAGCTTGCACTAAAATAAATAAATAAGTGTGTTGGTCAACAAAATAAAATCAAGCATATGTCCACATATCTTACCCCTTTAAAAACAAACAAGCAAAGAAAGAAGGCGGAACATAGCACAAGTAATCCATCTCCCATGCAATTGCTTACTTGAATCACTGGTTAGTAGGATTGAATGGCCAAATTCTATTCCTTGGTTGTTTGAGTCATGTACTTTAGACACCTTGCACGGCTCACGCGTAAATAAATGAGTTAATCTCGAGACACACACAGAAAAAAAAAAAAAAAGGTCCTAACATGCTCCTTGGTTTGTCAGTTTATCACATTTATATGATTCTTATCTCCAGCAAATCATAAAAGCCTATGGCTAATAATAGTAATCATAAAATAAAAATAATAACAGCTGACTTCTGTTCTAGCTTAGTCGTAAAATTAAAGAAGGGGTCCATGTGGTTGGAAATTATATGTAATGATAGTTTATTTTGTTACTAAAATGATGATGGGGATATCCATGCATGGATAACTGTGACAGATTTCCAACCACAATACAATGAGATAATTAAAAAGTGAAGGGGGGAGGTGGGGGTACTACCATGATAGGCTTTGGTGTAATTATTGTGTTACTTTGGCCACTTTTTTCTTATCGGTGATGTGGTCCATTGCCTTCCTTTTTCTATTCTTCACTTTATGTCTGTATTGTACATATATGACCCCGGCCTTTAGTTTTAAGTTTTAACAGGACAGGAAGGTGGGGCTGGTTTTGCCTGGTGGGCTGATTCCATTTTGGGTCAAGTTAATTGAAACCTAATTAATCCGAATCATTGAAAGTAGGGTTAGGTCTGGTTGATGGCAGTTTTTTTTTTTAATGGATCGGTTCGTTTTGTGGTTTTGGTCTTGTTGAATTGGGTCAAATTGAAATTGATTGATACCGATATTGATACCAAGTCAGTATGATTAATCTTTCTGTGATTCTGAGTGATTTTGGTCATTTTGAGTGGGATCAGAATTGGAATTGGAAGAAGTCACGATTCTAATATCTTAGACCTAATTTGTGAAGAAACATAATGCTAAAACAATGTAAAAAAGAATGAGAAAACAAGAACAAGTAATCACACAATACACACAGATTTACGAGGTTTGACAATATTGCCTATATTATTGATGATATGAGATCTTACTTCACTTTTACTATCAATGGATAATAGGGTTACAATGCTCTTCCTCATACATCTCTCAACTTGTTTACAAAAAAAAAGAGAAAAGAAAAAAAAAAAACCTCACTACAAATATATAAAATCCTATATAGAAAATTTTCTTAGCGGGCTTCCTTCATGTGTGAGGTTTGTAGGCTAACTTATTAAAGTAACACTATTGTATCTGTTCTCATCAACTCAGCCATGCGACATGTTAAGTGAGGTTTCTTGTTTTATATGTATTATTGAATGTTCTGGGCATAGCAAGTCTAATGAATTTGTATACGAATCATTTTATTACTGTGGTGATGTGACCACAGTGGCCACATTTGTATTTATATAACCATTAGAAACAAAATCGAAAATGTTTCTATGGGAGGTAAAATGATCCATTTACCTCCCATGAAAGAGAATGACTTTTACATGGATGTTTTCTCATGTGTTTTCATTGCCCTTGTGCATGTGCATTAACCTCACTTTCCCTGCTGAAAACACTTAGGCTGCATTTGGTAGTCATTCAGTTTTAGAAACAATGTTTCGTGTCAAAAACAGAATTTCCAGCTTCTGTATCAAAATGTCATTTAAAAAAAAAAAAAATGATGTTTGATGAACATGTTTCAAGAATGATTACCCTAGTTATTCACCTTTTTTTTTTTAAGTATCAAAAGAAGGATTTGTTATTCCATCATTTTGAGTTTCTAATTTTTTTTTTTTCCCTCTTTCATTCAAAAGTTGACACCAAACACTTTATTCATTTATTTTGTTCCTAAGGAACAGAAAAACGTCAAAAACGTTTTTTTCTGAATAACTACCAAACGCAGTCATACTCAAAATACTAAAATACAAAAGAGTCACATAAGTAGCAAGCACATCAACGGAAGGTTTTAGGTTTTATCGGTGAAAATGCCAATAACGGAAGGGGGGAAAATCTTTATTGAGATAGGACCGCGCTTCTGGCAAAAGGGCCCAAGCTTGCGATGGGCTTCTAAACATGTACGGTTGGGCTTGGGGCTGTCCTTCAAGCCTGTGAAAGGGACTTCGCCTAAGTCTTAGTCCACTACAAAATTTGGATTCTATATCAGCCCAACGCTCTAAGCCTTAAACTTTGCTCTTTCCTGGAGCTTAAAGCCCACCAGTCTCATTGTTTAAATAAAATAAGTCACATTTTAAATGAACAATTGAGATTCCTTAACTAGGTTTACTTTCTAATCAAAATATTTTAGACTAACTTAACTAGTCCCTATTTTTTGTAATATCTTGTTTTGCTACTTCATAAGCTCGGAATAGAGAACCTCAACGTCTATCTTTACACAAAATTTTAGTCTCATCTGAACTGCATGTTGAGTGAGAATGTGCCGAGAGTCCGAGACTGTACTTCCGATGGTTATTGTATCATTCATTATCATCCAACAAAACGTGGTAGACAAGAAATAGGGATATTTGACCAAGTCCTCGCAGTTGGCATAGATGCCTGACTCATGCATCTTGATGGAAGGGCTTTTAATTTTATTTTATTTAGCATCTCCCAACAGATGGTATGGGAAATAATGACCAGAGCCCAAATCGGTTACCAGAGATGGGCCCCAACTCAAATATTTCTTGAATAGAAAGCAACTTTATTTTATCAGATCCACAATGGCATGGCCGATGGGCTTTAGAGCTCAAATGATTGGGTTTCTTTGGGTAATACCCATTAATTATCAGTTAAATAAGACAAAAACTCATTGTGATAGGCTCAAGTTTTTTTTTTTGGTAGAATAGGCTCAAGTTCAATAATAGCACAACTAGAGTGTACACGCCACATGGGTACGAGGTCAGCCCAAGTGTGGCCCAACCCAACCTAAAATATTACCCGCCCTTCTTGAAGTGTTGACATGTTGACCTGAGCCTAGGCCCACTGGGTAAGTGGGCTCATTCTATGGCCAAATGAGGCCTAAACACCATCGTTGATTCATGTTTTCTTTCATCCCCAAATTGGCTTGTTAACTCCGTATTTTTTGATCTCCTTGAATCTTCTAAATGAAATCACCTTATGAAAAAAAATATATATATTGGAATTGATCTAGGAATGGACAGGATTAATACTTATCCGATCGTATCAAACAAATATACCCCTCATTGTCATTAAAAAATGGGGGGTTTTTTTTTTTACCTTATAGCCCTTTATCCGTATCGATCCTATAGTGGTGCGATATCAGCCAAGAATTGAGATTATCATACGACACTTATATGTGGCTGAAATTTTGTGGAGACCCTAAGGTTCCATAATTTATTTTTATGATGGACAAAGTTTTCTATCACTTGCCACCCACCACCACCTTGGGTGAAGAAAGAATATCTCTTTGTTGAAGGTGATTTTTAACATTATAACAAGACTTTTGGAATGATACATTTAATCATTTCATCATTTTCTCTCACCCCTATTTATGAAAATCCGAAAACTCAATGAATTTCATCATTGATAAGCATGAAGTTAACATAGTTAAACAACCAGTTAGCAAAGGAAACACCTAGAGAAAGAAACCCATCAATTTAAAAGTACAATAAGATTAAAAAGTGTTTAATTTACCACTAATCCCAACGTATGGCATTTGCTTCTCCCATGCATTTCCCAAATATTAGTCAGTTAAACCTTCGCATGTAAATAACGTGGAACTTTAAAAGTCCCCCTCGACTGTGTTATTTTTCTTTGTTTCTTCCTAGGTCCTGAGCATTAGCTCTTTCAAGGTTTTTGATTTTTGGGCTCCTGTAACTATAATATTATAATAAATTTGGCTGGGAAAATTATAGAAAAGTACTGTGACACTAAAGGTATATATCATAAAAAATATATTAATTAACAAGAACATTAATTACAAAGAAAAAGACAAGTAGGAAAGAGCAAATATTATCTCATAATTTATTGAATAATTGATGGCTTTATGTGAACTTGAAATGTCAGATAATATAAATCAAAACCCTCCAATTGCTACACAATCCTCACTAAATAAAATAAAATAGTGTTACAACTTTCAAATTTATGAATAGGGTGGAATGGGTCTCAAGTAAATAAAAAAAAAAAAAAAGTCAAATTCAAATTCAAATTCAAATCATTCATTAGATCTTTAGAAATCCATAAACAAAATATATACAGGGAAGGAATTGTTGTTCAGTTGCGCGGTCTCTTGCACCAATGTGGGTCAATGAGATAGAGCATAAGAACATTAAAATAGGAGAATAGAGTGATCATTTTGCCCCTTGTGTGTGGTATAGGGAATGCAAATAGATATTTTCTTTTTCCCTAATTATATTCAACGATTTACTGCAGATTCTTGCCTTGATTCTTGCGTGGAAATTTAATTAAGAAATTTGATTATGATACATTAAGAGAAACTGCGTTTTCATTGAAAACTTAAACAATTTTATAGTCTTGGATCATTCAACACTTTTTTTTTTCGCATCATTCATTGAAGTTTGCTTTTAGGTTTGGTTATTGTGGACCTTGGTCATAAAGATATTACATACATATTTTGAGTGGTATAGAATTTAGATATTATTATCTCCAATAATTAATGTATTTTTGTGTATCCTGTACTCCAAATGATTGAGCTTAATATGGTTAGAACTTACAAATCCGATCACAATGAGTTCTCTTGTCACTCAATTGTTTGGTGTTTGATTTTTTTTTCTAAAAACAAAATAATGCATGCATGGAGTCCATGGAAGCCTAACCTATATATTTTTCAAATGTTCTTTCTCTTTATTGTGTTTTGAAATGTCTGGTTTTTGGAGAACAGCCACGCCTGGAAGCTGCTCTTTTTTATTATTATTCATTCTTCTCCCATCACCTAACTAATAATTCTCTTCTTCATATCTCAAATGGTGGTTGGTAGAAGGGATATAATTTTGTCTATCATAGCTGATGGTTGTGACTAGTCGAGACTTGCCATCCCTATAATACACTAGTCGAAAAACAAATAACAATGTGAAAATCGTTTCCAACTAGTGATATCGGGGCAGTAAGCATCGAACGGTTGAGAATCCCTTAAGGTGCAAGTATAGATGTTTTCAACTATCTGATAATCACTACACCTCATCACTCGCTTTAGAGGATGTAGATTCCCAAATAACTAAAAGAGAAAAGATGCCTCTACGATCTTCTCCCTTGTTTTCAGGGGCTGTGTTTGAATGTTTCCTACGTCATATTGATAGGGTTCTCCTTTCATTTTTTTATATGGACAAAAAAAAACTTCCCAACTGCACGACACAAGCATTCTTTTTATTTTTATTTTTTTTATTTACTCTATAGAAGGTTCTCTATCATTCTATTGGGTTGGTGAGATTAACCAAATTCTCTCTCTACACTTGACCTTTTTTCCCAACCACTTATAGCCAATGGGAACAGATCCAAAATAGAATTTCTACCCCTAAAAAAAAAAGTTAGAATAGGATGCCTTAGTATTAGTAAATCATATATAAAAACATACCTTATTAAATTAATCTTCAATGGTTTGAACTTTACTCTTTAAAAAGAGTTATGTAATAAGGACCCACTTAAGGTCACTTTTTTAGTATTTATTCATGCTAATAAAGCAATCTTGTCGGATGTTAATGGGACACTTACAAAACAATATTAATCATTATTCACTAGGTTCATCACCATTCATTCACAAATGCCGGCTTTTGTTCTTCAAGTCAATGCCGCAAAACGTGAATCATATATTAATGTTGAGACTAGTGGGGTTTGGTATTTGTTTCGTGTCTATGTGACCTACATGACCAAGGAATTAATTGGAACTTGAACTTCTGGAGGAACTTTTTGAAACCCTAATTATTTCATCAGTACAAATGTAGTGTGGGGGAAACCAGTCTCCACCTCCATCATAAACTAACACTAAAACCAAACCAAGTAATAATTTCTTGGTAGGAAGGAGAGACATTATGTGATAGAGAAATGAGAGGAGAACCTTGTAGCGTAGGGAACGTTTTGATACAACCCTTATTTTGAGGGGGTATTTCATATACATTTTTTTTTTTTTTAAAATCAAATATGTACTGTGTCTGAAATCTCAAGTGGTAGTCAAGTTGACAAGGAACCTTCGCTTCAAGAAGCGTGTGATCCTGAGTTCAATTCTTCTTACTTTGGGGCTACTAACACAAGGGTGTTTAGTATTTTTCAGTGCTTTTGATAAAGTTGAATGGTTCTCATTCAACATCGGTATGACATGATCCATACAGTTGTAGGGTCGGTATGGGTTCACGGGTTTGGCCTCAAAACCCGTTGTTAGGAAGAAAAAGGGGGGGGGGGGGGGTTGTGTCTGAATATTCCCTACGCCAAGTTGACACGTTTTTTTTTGTTTTCTCTAAAGAAACATGTATGGTTGAGAGCAAAGGTTGAGCAATTTCGTTTCGCATTTCAACCATGGCAATGGTTTAACACTTTAACCAGTCGCAATAAATAGAAAAAAAAAGGGCAAAACACAAAATGAACAGAGTTGTCTTTCACCCATGGATGAGAAGAGAGAATCTCTTCAGCCATAGGATTGGACTCTTTAATTGAAACTCTAGAGGATATTTTGGAATTTAGACTTTTGTTAGTATGGAAATTAATGATAAGATACACTATTTCGGAAATTCAATGATCATAGTGTTGTGGATGAAGAGATTCTTTGTTCGCTCTAATAGGTGACAAATTTTTTTCCCCAAAATAAGATGATGAAAAGAGAAAAAAGAGTCAAAATAGCGGATATATGTGGGTGGAGTGAGCCATAGACAACAAATCCTAACTATTGGATAGATAGGGTTTCTCCATATGCCAAATTTGATATCCTAAACTGAGTATAGACCACCTAATCTTGGTTAGGGACAGTTTGCCGTAAGGCTCTCTTTGGAAAGATTGGGTTGGAAGTGTTGAGAATATTAGATGATGGATTGGATTTTAGCTACAAGCTTACAATGGTTAATCGCTATGTTGTCATTACTCATTATCCAATAATTATAGTTGGAATAACTAATTAAGCTTGGAGGTTGGAATTGATGATGAGATTTCCACAGTAAATGGTATTTAATCAATTTTGAACTTAATTTTCTTTTGAAAGAGACGTAATGCGAGCTAAATAATGAAGGCTGGTGCAACAAAACTAGTATGGCAATCTGATGCTATAACTTCTACCTCCCCCCCCCCAAAGGAAAAGAAGAAAAAGATATATTGCTCTAACAACTTGCTACTTGTGAATTCTGAAAATTCACCGATGGACATTGATACCATTGAATGCCGAAGGAGAGAGGTAGTTTGGATCTCAAACAATAGGTGGTGAGAGCTATCAGGGATTCTTTCACCAAAATATTGAAATTTGTTGATTTAACTAATAGACTAAGACCTATTAACCAAAACCAAATAAAAATTGCCACTCCACTGACGATTGTTAACTAGTCTTGGTCATGTTTTAAGGATCAATTGTGTAATCGATCATACTTTGACTGAGCAAAATATGTAAATTAAAAAAATGCGATTAGATCTTGATATTTTTTTATTGGATATAAATGCAAATCGAACCTAGATTTTCATCTATCAATTTATATCCCTGACTTATATAATCCAAAATTTTCTTCCCCAACAAATATGATTCACCATATCTCTCACTTGTCTCAATTTTTATTATTTTTTTCCACAACTTGTCGAATGAACTTTGTTCCAAATTATTGAATTTGATCTTGATTCTAAGCATCCTCTTCCTAGTTATGAATGCCAATAAGCAAATACATTAAAAGAAAAACAAAAAATGTTGCTAGAATTGGTCATTGTTGAGCATAGTTATTTTTGGGGCTGGGCATAGTGGCATACCTGTAACTCCCTCCCACTATGTTCTATTTAATATAAAAAAAGTGTAACACGTCATCATTTATTTGGAGTAGGCCGTGAGTCACGTGCCAATGTAATGAGAGGAGTATTACAAATTTAAATATTCATTATATTTAAAAAAAAATAAATAGATTTTTTTTTTCAGTGTAGAAGAAAAAAGAAATACAAAAATTATCAGTACTCGCTCCTCTAAACCCTTTCCTAAGCGTTGATCGTTTAGACTAACAACACATGTCTAAGTGGTGATTCAATTACATTTTTATAGATTAAAATAAAGACATCACGAAGAAAATAGTAAAATCAATCGTTTGAACACTTGTCAATTATCAAAATAATTTTGGATAAGAAAATTGCCACGTGATTAAAAAGTATCTATTGCATTGAAAGGTCATGGTGAAGGCACTAACCAGGCATGCATCTAATGGCCGGTAGGTTGACAAGAAAGTTTTACCAATACCGAAATTTAAAAATGACACGTGGAAGGAAGAGGGTGATGGAAATGAAAAGAAGAGGATCGTCGTCGAAGCCCGCGAAATATCGGGGGGAAAAAGCAAGGAAACACGAAAAGAACACAGAGAAAAGGTTGTTTATAAAGGCAGAAATGGAAAGTTAGTCCGACATCGACGGACGCTACCCTCTGAGGCTCTGATCTGTCTCGGAATCTCGGCTTCGCTTTAGTTGATATCGTCGTTGTTTGCTTCTTCCATTTTTGTTTTTGTTGTTGCAGAAGGGCGGAGACGAAAATTTCCGACCGATCTCTTCTGCAACAACAGTTTTCTTCTTTTCTTCAATGCTGCACTTCTCCGCATCTCTCTAATTCAGTTTCAGGTTTATCTCTTTCTTTCTCTCTATTTCTTTCTGTTCGATCAGATAAGTTCTTCAATGGAAGATTCAAAGTTTGTTGTTTATTTCTAGTTACAAAATTTGTTTATGTCACTTTTTTATCTGTTTCGTTTTTTCATGTTCTTTATTGAAGGTTCAGGTGTTCTTCATTTTGTCTAATTTTGACGTACATTTTCTCTCCATTAGTTTGGATTTCTTTTCTTATGTCATTACTATCAAGCTTTTGTGATTTTTTTTTTGTTCTCTTCGTTCTTAGGAAATTTAATGAAATTAATCGTTTTCTTTAAAATTTCTAAAGATCCGACTCTGCTTCCTTGTTCTGTTCTAAGCACTTGCAGGGATTTTGTTTCTTTTTCTGCTTCTCCTTCCGATGAAACTTTACTTACAGTTTCAAAGTTTAACCTCTGGACCTATATTATTCTTTTCCTTACCTGCAGGTTGGAATGCGGGTCAACGATTCAAGATTTTCCATCTCCAGATATTTCATTCGAGGATCCTAGAGCTCCCTAAACTACATCCCAGAACTGAATATTGGGTCACGTATGCTTGGAGTTTAATCTGAATTGCCAACTGTCTTCTCTGGGATAATTCCATCAACCGCGGTAAAATTTTCAAATTCCAATCTTAAATTATCTTCTCTTCTTTCATCTGGTTGTAACGCTTTAGCTTGAGACTTAGTTATGGGTCAGAAATTGGTTGTACGATGATTAATTGATTAACAAAGACAACTGCACATGTTTGCTCTAAGAGCGACATGAAATTTAAGGAAGGGACCGGGTCACTTTAATTCCCACTGGGCCAGGTTATCACGCCCTAGGTTTGCTTTCCTGTTAAATATGATTGATCTAAAGGATCCCCTAGTTATTGTTACGCTTTAAGGTTCCAGTCTTAGGCTTACAGCAGAGTATTTTTTTCCCCTTCTTTTTTTTTTTTTTCCCTTAAATATTTTTTTGGGGGTTGGGGGGGGGGGGAGATGGGTTGGTGTTGAAATTCAAGAGGTGTTGGTGATCGTCCTTGTGGAAATCTACTTCTTCCTTGGTTTGTTCTCTGCATCAATAATCCACTCATTCTAGTGCATCTGACCATCAAGCATATCCCCTCAGTACTTCTTAGTATGTAACCAACATCTCTCTCGCTCTCTCTCTTTCATAGACACACTCAATATTTTTCATACACGGGCTTCCTAATGGGGAAGTCTGAATCATATAACTGTTGAGGAATAGCCATAGCTACAAAGTGCAAGGATATCAGAAATTTAATTGTATACATCTGTTGGTTTGACAATTCAGGGTAGATGTTAAGGTTTCAAAAATCTATTCAAAACTATGGTTTGAATGAAAAAGGAAATTTTCACCTTTTCCAGTATACAATAATGGGCAATGACTGTATTGTTATGGCATTAATAACAATGATGAGCTTAATGATTTAATCTGTTAAATTCGATGCTACTTGACTTGTCTGGTTATATACTACTATTGATCAAATTATTTGACGTCGAAGACCTTTCAAATGGCTTAGATTTTTTAGTTTCAATTTGCTGATTTCAAATATGTTGATTGAATATCTGTCTAGAAACTGCTAGAAATTATTCTGATCAGGTGAGGTCTCTGATCTTATGCCCTTCTTACCCTATAGGTTGAGAAAATTATGGTTGTCACTGCCTTTTAAAAGGACATCAGCACATATGTGGTGCAAATGACGGGGACGGAAACTTACTCCTTGAGGGGTCCTACCTCGATCATCAATTAGCTTGGAAATTCACCCAACCAGACATTTCAAAGACACTGATCTGTTACACGTTCTTCTGTCTGATTACAATAATTAATATATGGTATGACAAAAGCTTTAAGTTGGATTTTGTGATCAACTAAGCTCCCCCCGGGCGAACCACAGGGGAAAAACCAATGCGCCCTTGTTATTTCTTTTCCATTACTTGATCAGCTATTTGGTTTAAAGATGTTAGCAAAACTGAGCCAGTGGCTACCATTATATATTGAACTTTTGAATTGTCTAGTCCTTTTTTCCTTTCTCTTTTTTGCTTAACAAAGTTATAGCTCAATTGCTGCAGTTACCTTCCTAAGGCATCTTGGTTTTCATGGATTTTGGCAGATTCAGTGCTGCTCTATTTTGGCATTTATAGAGTTTTCATTCTGCTATTCTCTTGTCTTATGTAATAAATGGCAGGTCCCTTGTTTTTCTCATGTTATTTGATCTGTTTCAGATCTTTTGGAGAGGTTGGTGTCTCATGAAGACAACACTCATTATTGGAACTAAGTAATCATAATGGGTGGCTGTGTATCGGCACCAAAGAAAAGAATTAGACCCCGGAGGAAGTACCGTCTTAGATCCAGCAAATTCCATGGAAAGATTTCTGCTTCTGTCCCTGATGCACCCATTAAAAGGCTAAGTGATGCAGGAAATCATGTAACAGATTTTTCTGTAAGCAAATTTGTTCATGTGGATTTTGACAAGGGTGCAACAACCACATGCAGGAGATCTGAGGTTTCCAATTTGACATTCCATCACACTCAGTTGCAGTGGCATCACAGTCAAATTGATGGAAACGGTATTTTGCTCATCTTTTGGTGAATCTTAATTTTCCATGATTTGAAAAATATTTGTTTTTCTCTCATAGTTCCTTGGGTTATTTATACCTCCAGTTATATAACTGTGCTTCTTCTTTTTTATTTTATTTTATTTTTATTTTTTTAAATATTGTATGGAACAATATATCCAAACCATCCTGGGCGCAGGAAATGAAGATTTGTGTCTCTGCTCCTTGTGTTCATGTCTATATCTTTATATCCTACTAATAATGAATATAAAATTTCTACCATTTATTTCCACATTCTAAATGTAGATAAATTTCATGGCAATGCTTCTAGTTTTATAACGTGCCAGTGGGGCTTCCTCTTCTTCTCCCAGCTCAAACTATTGCCTTTCTCTAGATGACTTGAGGACTCATTTTAGGAGTATATATGTTTGCAGTAATATGCCAAGAAGATGCGTGGTATGATTCTGTCAGTATTCTCGAATCAGACTCTGATGATGACTTCATTAGTGTGCATGGAGGTAAGCAAATTATTCTCTCTCCTCATCAAGTTTACCAGAAGAGAATCCTAGATACCTGTCCCTGAAGACTATAAGGATCATCCACCTATGGCAGAACTGTTGTTGTGGTGTAGAGGGGGGACTTGTACACTCTCAATGCTCCACCAGGGATACCTAATGTACTAATAAAAACTCCTTGGATGATGTTATTATCGTAAACGCACTATATTCCACATGTTGTGGACTTCCAGAAAATATTCTGATTGGTTCACAAAAGGTTAATAATATAGCTGGTGTGGTTGGATTGGCAATAGGGCAGGCTTTGCCACTTCCCATACTAAACCTTCTTGCAATATTGCTCAATCCTAATTCGCCCTGGCTCATGAAAAATGCACGGGGTTTTATTGATTTTATGAGGTGACAACGGTGGGGCTTCACAATTTTTCAAAAATTATATCAGAATCTAATCTGATGGGGTCATACCATAATCCAACTATAAGGGCAGGACTGGGCAGGCTATACAGTCCACTGCATTGCCATCCCTAGTTTTGGATCTCATTTTGGTTGTGAGGCTTTCACTGCTAGGATCCTATGAATGTGGGCTCAGCCCTTATGGGTAAACCCTGTGACATTGCTATCCACCATGCTACTGATACTAAACTAAATTTTAGCGCTCTTTTTGTGATTAATAAACAATGGTATTTTTTTTTTTTGTTCTTCTTTCTCTGCAGATTGTTTCCCTTTGGTGGGAAATGGGAACATTTCAAATGCCCAAGTGCTTCAGTACGAGGCTGCATCATGTTATGTTGATACCGGGTGTAAATATGAGGGATTCTATGAAAGTTACGTGAAAGTAGATGGAGGTAAAACTGTGAACAAAGAGGAATACAATGAAGCAGATGGATTTGCAGTTGTAAGTGCCCAAGGTTATGAGCTTTCTTACTTAGGGAAGGCCAATGGTGTGTGTACAAAGAGGAAAAAAGTACTAGATGATCCTTGTGGTAGTTTTAATGGTCTAAAGGATGATAAACAAGATTCTGAAGAAAAAACTCAAGAAAGCACTTTGAAGTCTTGTTTACCTCGGTTGGTTACTGCTGTCAGTTTCAATGACAAGAATCAGCCTCCATTAAGTCCGGGCCCACAATCTCAAAGGAAGAAGTCAACTGTTGTCAGGCTTTCTTTTAGGAGGAAATCCTACGATGGAGATGAAATGACTCAATTTTGTAAGTACCATCAAGTTCTTATAAGTGCCTAAAAGTGTGTGATCTCTACTCTTTTGTTCATAAAAATATGAGAACATAGGCATAATATAAAAGAAGAAATGAAAATGAGAAACCAATTTCTGGAACTCCTTTTAATTGGAACTGCTATGATTTTAAGTTTGATGTTGTAGTTTTAACTTCTCTGATTTTAAGAGTTCTAGATATAATTTTTTTTTAATAATTATTAGAAAGCATTTGGTATTTGCAGGTTCTTCGAAGAGACTCTTGTATCGTCCCAGAGCTGGACTTCTGATTCCATGTTCAACAGGAGAGAAGCCAACACCAGGATGCTGGTCTTCTATCTCACCTTCAGTCTTTAAGCTTCGTGGAGAAAACTATTTCAAGTATGTTTTTTCCTCTGGTTCATTTATCCACATATCAAGCATCCAGACATTTGCAATTAAGTACTGGTGGTTTTGTTTGATTATGATTCCCTACTTGCAGAAGGACATGCCCTTCTGAACCTTTTAACATTCTGTGATGCAGAGATAAGCGGAAATCCCCAGCTCCTGACTGTAGTCCTTATACCCTAATTGCTGTTGATTTATTTGTGTGCGCAAGAAAGATAAATCACATTGCTCAGCATGTTGAGCTCCCCTCGGTGAAAGCACATGAGAAAGTACCATCACTTCTCATCATTAATATTCAGGTATATAATTGTTATTCAATTGTCATCCTACTCTATCTGTTCTCGTCATTGCTAGTCAAATTTTCTTTTAATTGTCATTCAATTTGTTCCGTTATTGTACCTTATCAGTTTGCGGGTGGTAGTTATTTGACTGCAGATTCAATTACTTAGAATGTCCTACATCCTGAGTGTTTCTTATCATATATCCTTTTTTTTTTACAGCTACCTACTTATCCTGCTGCCATGTTTCTTGGTGATAGTGATGGGGAAGGGATGAGCCTTGTATTATATTTTAAAGTTTTAGAGAATTTTGACGAAGAGATATCACCTCATTTTCAGGATTGCATCAAGGTAACTTGCTCTACTGGCAATTGTACTTTCTACTGTTCAAATTATGCTGTCTAACTCAGAAAGAAACTTAATTTAAGTTCGAAGGAAAATTTCCTGAGAATGCATCGTTTGTTTGGTTTGAGTTATTAGCTGTTATCACAACTTTCAAGTTGAATGGAGTTTTGAACTACTAGTGTATCTGGAGTTTCTCCATTTAACCTTCCTGGATGTCTTTACTGCTTTGTTTTAATCAATCTCGTCTTATCTTATTTCTTATTGTTTCCATTTGATTGATAGTATGCTTTTTTGCTGCAGAGATTTGTTGAGGATGAAATGGAAAAGGTTAAAGGGTTTCCAAAGGAATCCACAGTTCCTTTTAGAGAAAGACTAAAAATCATGGCTGGTGTGGTTAACCCAGAGGACCTTAACTTAAGTTCTGCTGAGAGGAAGCTCTTACATGCTTACAACGAAAAGCCAGTGTTGTCTCGTCCTCAACACAATTTCTACAAGGTAAACAATAAAAGCTTTGCTCTTCCTCATGCTAATATGAAGATGATAAATATACCAGACAAACTGAAATATAAATGAATAAATAAATAAATAAAATTGGTGTTGATAATTAGTTTAGGGTGGATGATAAACACGGTTTACTTCCTCAATCTCTACCTCATAAAATATGCCAGATTCTCATGTTTGTGTTGTGTCAAATGAGCAACTTGACGGAACATGTTTAATTGATGCTTAGTATGGTGACATTGTGTAACAAAGGAGAGTTTGTGATACCTATTCTTTGGGTTGGGACAGTAGATTGAGTATTCTTTATAGGAGGGTGGGGGGAGGGAATTTGAGTATCTTCTTATTATGTAATCTTCTCACTGATGTCCTTGTGTTAACTAGTAAAATTTGTCCTCAACCTCAACTATCTTTCAAGCAGGGTTCCAATTACTTTGAAATAGACCTGGATATACACCGCTTCAGCTACATATCAAGGAAGGGACTCGAAGCATTTAGAGAACGGTTGAAGGATGGGATCCTTGACGTGGGTTTAACTATTCAGGTACAGGTTCTACATTATGAAGTTTGTCCATTATTGAGCAACTTGAGCTTGAGTTTAAGTACTTTGATTCACAAATAAGCTGAATTGATATTGATATATTTATTATCTGCTCATACACCATGTCTGCCAAAGTGAGGTGGCTTGGATTATTCTTAGAATTGTTTATCTTTTCCCTGTTTCATTCTTTTGAGTTTTCTCCTATTGTTCACTCTTGCCTGTTGATTTTAAAGTTTCAGTTTTTTTTTTTGTTTTGTTCATTTATCTTCCATTAGTACCTTTAGTAAATCTCAATTTGAATGAAGCTGTTTTCCTTTTAGTTCAAACTTAATCCAAGTCAAGCGATCTTCTTAATTCCTTGTGCACTTAAAGTAGACTTTCTGACTGGTTAATACTAATCCAATTACATTGACAGGCCCAGAAACCAGAGGAACTGCCGGAGCGAGTCTTGTGCTGTGCAAGATTGAACAAAATAGATTTTGTAAATCACGGCCAGATACCGACAATTATGACAATTGATGATGATTAATTTTGGAGAGGGAGATGTCAGGTCTCACAATAGAAGCCATGAGGGTAGTGAAGAAAGTCCACCTCTGCAAACATTTGAACTTGTACTTCCAGCCAAAAACTTGAATTTGGAGGATATAAAAAAGGGTGTTGGGTGGTTGGAGTTGGTGGAGTTGGAGGAAGGAAAGAAGAGAGAAATTATTGATTTATTGAAGAGATGAAATTTTCCTTAATAATATTTGAATAATGATTGTGATTAACATCTGTCTGCGTTATTACCATGATTGTGATTCCCAACAATTAATGTAATTTTATGTAATTATGTAAACCTACTGTTACATATGTTGACTTTTCTTCCGAGGGAGAATACCAAAGTGGAGGGAGGGCGAGGGGATGAGGCGGAAGATGGTGGTTTGACAATCGTGTGAGTGAGTGATCTCTCCCTCTCTCCATCCGTGCAACAATAAGGTTGTTCTCTTATTGCAATTCGGTGGTTGTGGATTTGAGTTTAGAAACATCTGGGTAAAATTACTTATATTTTGTCCCTTCTCAAACCTTGTATGGTAGGAGCCATGTGCATTGTGTATCCCCTTTTAGTGCAACCCAATAATTAACCCATCTGTCCAAACAATCGAACCAATTTGTGAACTAAGTGATACAGGGACTGTACATAAATTTTATTTCTATTGATGTGAGATTGTAAATTGGTTTAGCTTACTCTGAGTGGGTTGCCCAGACGGTTAGGGTGACTTGGGGATAGGTGCACGGTTTCAGCTTCAATTCTCCATTTTACGTGTAAACTGGCAAGATGCAACGAAACATAAACTAAAATCAAACTGTCTGATAAAAAATGTAAAGGTTAGAGAGATTGATAAAAAATGCATAGGTTTGAGAGATTGTTCATAAACTTGTGTGCTAAACATGCTAAAGGATGTACCACTTTGTTGGTAGACCTGAGCCAAAAAAGAAGTTGGAGAGTTGTTTTTTCTGAAAATCCAAAAGGAAACTTGCAAAGCTCGAAGGCCGGTAGCCATGATGTGGTACTGTTTTCAAAAAATTGTGCCATCTCCTTTTGAGTTACTCCATATTTCACTAATGTTTCATCTTCCAGTTGTGCTTTTTTTAATCCAAGAAGAAGACACCTTACCCCTGCCTCAAAAAGTTTCCCTGTCATGATAAAGTTAGTAGCAAATGAGATACATTTCCCATTATATATAACAGCAAAGGCCCAACCTGATTTGTGACTATCATTATCAGTTATGCATGCAGTGGACTAGAATAGAAAAAATTAAAGATGGGTAACATGGAATATCCAACTTGAGGAACAAAAGTCTGTGAAGTTAGGGTGTGAGTTCCAGGCGTCCTCGAAATGTAAAAATGTTGTGTTTTGGTGTAACAGGGGACTATTTGAGGAAGATGGCATTATCGTCGGACCCAGTGAAAGGAAGTTTCGAGATGGATACGTTTGGGAAGATGGAGAGACAAAGGCTTTGTCCATGTTTTCCTTGATGAGTCTTGGTGGGTTCTTTTTTTTTTTTTTTTTTTCAACCAAAAGAAAATAAAACATTAACAAGAGTTATATATATTATTCGTTATATCCGACTTAAATATGGATTGTTTCTTAGTTATATAGTCTCCATGGCTATGGATTTGAGTTCCCTCATATATCTATAGTTTGTTTTGATACAAAATTGGGGTGGTTTGGATGGTTATCCATCTCTAAATATAGTAATATTAGAGTCTATGCCCATAAGGTTAGTAATTGTTCATGCTTCTCAAAAACCATTCCAATTTCTTCAGCATCACTCCATACAACGTCCACTTTCCATTGCAAAATCCTTGCCTTCGACGACCCTTTGAGTAGCCCTCACCAACTTTTCCTGTCAAACAATAATTTGCCTCAAATAAGATGCAGTTTTCATTTAAAACAAGCATATCGCCCAAACAGCTATATCTTTTGTTGTATCTTTGATACTTGTGATAATTTGACACTTGTGATAATGAGAGTGATTGTGCTTTGTGGTGGAGGTGTATGAGTACTGTATTACGAGAAATCAGATATCAGCTGGGCCTTTTTTTTTTTTTGATTGAAAAGTCCATTAGAGATCCAAAACTGAACCGGCTTGAGAATGGTTGACTGATCAGGTTTTTGGGCACAGAATAGATATTGAATTCTGTGTTTCCAGATAAAATAACATATGAACATAAATACTGAAAAAAGCCAAGTCAGATCTTGCTTAGGAATAAGGAATAACCCGAGAGTTAAAGCAGGTTGAAAGCCCATCGGGCGAGCAGCCCAGACTCTTGTTGAAAATTCACAATCAAGATAGGTATAGCGGTTTTCATGTAATTTAATCTCATCAAGATTGAAGGATGTAAGCATGGAGAGATGAGATGAAGCAGATGGTGTTGGTGTTAACTTAAAGGGGAAACCTCCAATCTTGTCCTCATCAGAAATGATTTCATTAAGATCACCAATAACTAGGACATGGAGGTTGGTGGAAGAAAGGAAATAGTGTAATTCAGGCCAGCAGTTTTTCCTCAAGGATGGGTGAGGGGGAGCATAATCTCAATGAGAAGCCAATTGGAAGAGGATGGAGTACATGATCACAGATCTTAGTTTCACTGATAGGAAAGGCATTTCCTATTTTTTTTTTGCTAACAACAGGTATGTCCAGCGAGTCCATATTGACCCTATAACCGCATGGATCGGGTCATACCGAGACTGAATGAGAACCATTCAACTTTCACTGAAAGCACTGACGAACACTAAACACCATGCATTAGTGACCCCAGGTGTGACTAGTGAAAGTCGAACTTAAGGCATTTTCCAATAAAACATTCATAATG
This sequence comes from Macadamia integrifolia, assembly GCF_013358625.1. Classification (NCBI taxonomy): domain Eukaryota; kingdom Viridiplantae; phylum Streptophyta; class Magnoliopsida; order Proteales; family Proteaceae; genus Macadamia; species Macadamia integrifolia. The sequence goes on from NC_056560.1 coordinate 15,573,571, forward strand.
GTAGAAATAATAGGAGAAAAGGACAAATAAGAAGCATGCAACACACTCAGCAGAAAAGCATAACAATAGCATGTGGATAATCTAAGAAAAAACCACAGAAATAGTAAAAAAGAAAATAAAGAAAGCAAATAAACTAAGAAGGATACAGTTTACGATTACCCGGTCTTGTGTTGTCGTCACCTTCCTTTCCCCAACCTCAGAATATCCAGTGTAGAGCTGTGTGGCATGGCTGTTCTCAACCAAGGTATTCAGAGAGTCCCGTTGTGCATATCTCGCAAGAAGGTGGTCCGAGATCTGTTTCAGGAGGCCATTAGGGTTGGTTGATCGGGCCAAGGCAGAGTCGATCAGGGATAGGATAGAAGCCTCATAGTCGCCAGGGATGGTTCTCCTTCGTTTCTGAGTAAGTGAAGGATGATAGGGCTTATCAGGGGAGGCAGTGGTTTCGGTAGGGTTAGAGGTGGCAGGGGTAGATTTTGGGGAGCATTTGAAGAAATATTGGTTAATCGTGACATTCTTGGCTTTGGTAAACTGGATCATTGGTAAACGCGGTAGATTCACAGGTTTTGGTTTTAGCAGAGGAGGCCAAGAGGGGTTGGGGAGTGGGAGGACAGAGGAAGAGGAATGAGATGGAGGAGTATCCATGTTCAGGTTCGGTATCAGTGTCGAAAGGTGTGGGGAGTTTTGGGATTGTGAAAATGACAGGATGAAGGATAGGGAGTGGGAAAGTTAATTTTGAAAAGCATGCAAACTATTTACTAAATTTGGATTTATATGTAATTGATTTAATTGATTACAAGTATTTTCTCACCTCGATATTCTCATAATTAAGACAATGAATTTTATGTTGGACATCTCTTTTGAATACGATCAAACATTACGAATTTAATACATCAATTGGTGCACCATGCATCGATAAAATCCTTCAATTCAAGGGATTGACTATACATTACAAAAGAGAATCTCATTCCAATTTCATTAACAAGGATACACTTGTGGAATTTTTGTATGATCTAGTTCAATGTATATATTACATGTAAATTTACACTTGTGCCCTATAATCCTCATTCTTAAGTACATAAAATTCGGTAATATTATACATGGGATGTCCAATCCCATCCTTAGTCATGGACAATTTTTAGGTTAAAACTTGAAGATTACCAAGGTCCATCATTAAATCATATAAAAGGTATATCCAATGCACGGGACTCCCATCACTGCGGGGTTTAGGAAGGGTTATAATGTACGCAATCTTACTCTACTTCGTAGAGAGCTTGAACTCGTGACCACTTGATCACAATGGAACAACCTTACCATAACAAATTAATTTATATATCCCACATAAATATGAATTTAATGGACACATTTTCAACGACTTGATCATGGTTTGTTAATAAAATTAATTTCAGTGTATGGACAACTATCTATTGAGCATAGATTTAGGTTCAGCCTCAATTGGGAAAAAGAAGCACCTAACAACAAATCTCCATAGGCCAAGAACTATCTCATCAAGGTTATACCCCACTTCTTTCTCGAGAATAGACAGGAAACATGCTCAATATCATTTGATTGGATAGTTGCCTCAACTCCTAGGAGCTATAGATTCATACACAATTTATTTTTACACTTATACGGTTCCTTCGGGTCATGCCTGTCACAACTCCCTCCTGAAAGAATAAGAAAAGATAAAGATTGTTACTTAATGGTCTACCTTTTCTATCCCTCATGCAAGAATCGTATGGATTGATATCGGCCAATACTGATCCAATTCAGACGATCCTGACCGATCCGATTCGATCCAATCCAATTTTTGGTGAATTGGGCTCAAGATTTGCTTGAAGGTGCCAACAAGGGTCAGGCTTGATCGACACCTCCGTTTGGTGTCAAATTTTGTTGTAACCCAAATCCTAAAATGAGAAAACAGACGAATCTGAAACATTGGGTTTTGTTGACAGTGTTGAGAAGAAAAACAAATCATTTTGAACTTTTCAAATCATATTAATGGTCATATACACAACATTGTATTATATTCATGGGATTTGATTGAAATAGCTCTTAAAATTATACAATGCGTGGGGCTTGCTTGTCAAGGCTTACAAATTTTAACATAAACCAGAAACCTCCCATTCCAAGTATACACTCAACCACCCCTTTAAGAAAACAAAATAGAAAATTAACATTAGACAAGATATGCTGCTTTCTTACCACTGCCTCATCCTCTACTTAAAAGCTGTGAATTTGAATATGGTTACCAGCCACCTCCTCTACATTTGGGCACAGATTTGCATCACTTACATTTTTCCTTGGATCCCCCTAACTGATGGTTCTCTATCGAACCTGTTGGTGGTGTGGCAGCCCAGTTAAATCGGAGGCATAATGGTCTCGGCATTCTTTTTTCCTCATTTTAAATTATCTTATTGTCAGCCAATCGCTTATCGTGAAATGCTTGGAACCATACCTCAGCTACTTTCCATGTTTTTTCCCTGCCATTGAAAATTCATTAGCATAAGCACCCGAACTTGGCACCGACACATTTTGACGAGTCAAAACAAGTTGAGCATGCTCAACATTGAAGCCTAATGTAAGTAAAGCCATCCAAAGTGAATAGAATACATGAGGATCTGTAAGTCCCAGAGAATGGTTGATGTTATAAAAAAGAAAACAGCAACAAATTATGTTCTGAATCTCTACATCAATTGCTATATATTGATTATGGTAATGCTAACCCCGGGTGCCTATGGGTTATGCACCCTATGGCCTCACATTTACAACTGGCCTCACCTCTTTATTTGAATGGGGTCTTTTGTAAAGTGGCATCCTTAACAGCACATGGACACCGCAGGCTTATAGGGCTAGCACCAAAGTAGAGCATGCATAAGGGTCATTGTCCAGAAATATACTGCATAGATGATACTCAAAACTCATATCAAGGACCTGATGTTTGCAACTCAATTCAGTCTAGGATAAAGTGTAGGGGCTCATGGACAGAAGGAACAAGGTGGACTTAAAAGCCTGCGGCTTGTGCATGAGACAGCATGCAGAAAATTTACAACTTCATATTGAAGTTTTATCTTACCTCTTTGAAACCACGACCTGCGGACTGCTTGACGGATCTGGCGCTCATGCCGTTCTAAGAGTTCTTCAACTCTATGTGATTGAGACAACAAGGGCCCAGAGAACTCTATTCTGTCACCTTGATCCTGAATGCCATGAAAATTTTAGATGAGAAATAAAAATTAAATAAGATTTTAGAGAGGTCTTTCAATATCCTAGTTTGGTTGAAACATTTGAAACTTTTCATTTATAGTTATATAACCTAGAAGAACCAACCATTGACTTTATCTGTATGCAGAACCTGACTAACCTAACTGAGCTGAGTGGCCAAGTTTAAGTGGATTAGTGAGTAATTCATTGTTAGTTTGCATAGTTGCAACCTTAGGCTTACCGGATTCTTCTTCTTATTTGCCAATTCTTTCTTTTGATAAAGTGCTGCTGACAGTTCCTGAGAGTAGTAATCGGATGCATCAAACGAATCTGGACGCTCAAACTGGCCCCACTGTTTCCGCAACTCATGCCTGGCCATTTCGTGTGAATCATGGCCTTTAGAATCTGTGCGATCACCATAGAATACATCCCCACTTTCTTGCCTTCTTGATTCTGAAGTATTTTTCAGGCCATTTGATGGTTCCAATGCATTCGAAACTTGACTTCTTGAACTGGACCTACTGTGTGATTTTGTTGATGTTGCATCCTCCTTCCGTCTTTTTGCCCATGCAAAGCCACTTGATGCTGTCACATGTAGAGCACCAAAGAAAGGAACATCTCCTTGAGATGCATTCTTTATGTGGGAGGGATCTTGTGCCATATTTATTGATGGTCTTGATGGGTCTGCACATAATCTAGCATCTTCATGTAGTGGGCCTGAGAAAGGAACATCCCCTTGAGATGCGTTTTTTATGTGGGAAGGATCTTGCAATGAACATATTGATAGTTTTGAGAGATCTGCACATGATCTAGCATCTTTGTCTTGCTTAGGAAAACGTGCAACATCTCCATTAACTTTATGGGCACCTAGAGTATTTTCTTGCAGCTCCTGTCAAGAGAGAAATTTAAACTAATGAATGAGAAAGAGATTCCTGTATAATTTCACTATGAGAGAACGAGAGAGAGAGAGAGAGAGACCTGTGCAAGGGCCAATTTATTTGCATTTGTTTCTCGCAAAGCTTTGCCTATTCTTGCTGGTCTTCTAGTTGCTTCAGACCCACGTACTCTACCCCCAGCCTTTTTCCTGAAAAAAAGTAGTCGCTCAGTGAATAATTGTAGACTTCTTTTTAAATGGATAAAAAGAATTTACAGAAGAAGATTGAGAATCCAACACAGCGAACTGTTGATGATAATTGTAGGTTTAAAAATTAATAGGATTGAATAGGAGCCAACTTAAGTTTTCACCAACCCTTTTTTGCCTGGAAAGCATGCTCATGAACTCGATTCTTGATTCAGCTACTATTATTCAGTCATTGATTTGGAAAACATTTAGTGCTAAATAAAGTTTCTTAGACAGAGAAAGTGAAATAGTAAAGTAGCTCAAGGAGCAAAGAGGAGGTTTCCTGGTGCCACTAGTACAACAGGAAACAGCACATAAGTTGTTGTTTTATTTTTATTTTTAAGTATGAATGCCAGGTTCACAATTTGACACAGTTCATGCTTGCTTTATATTTCATGATTTTCAGATAGGCTAAAGCCTCCAGTTACCTAAATTTAATTCAACAATATTTGTAAAGTTTGAAAGGTCAAGTCTGTTCACAAGGCAAATTTATTATTTTCATTAACTAGGTTGGGACATGTAAAGTTGAGTGCAATTAAATCAGTGTGTCCATGTGTTCATGACAAAGATAAAACTAGCACTAGCGCTCTTTATATGGCTGGTACATTAAGATATGACGACCCAAAAAAAATAAAGATATGATTTGCCTGATTCACCTCAGCTTGTGAATTTCATCTGCAGAATCCAGAGTTGATTCAAATGAACTAATTTTTAGTACATAGAGAACATTTGGTTACAGAATTTGTAGCACATATATGAATCAGTGTGGTGAATTGGTTGACAATGAGATGACTTGATGAGTCCAATACACTATAAGAAATAAGAAACATTTAGTTACAGAGTGTGACAAGATGTACGCAATGAGTACATTTGATGTCACCCAGAGGATAATCAGTCTTGACTTTGATTTAAAGTAGAACCAAATCTTGAGACTGTACTCAGACAACTGAAACCAGTCAATCAAGACGAGGGTACAGCTTGACTGAGTTTTAGCCAGTGTTCCAACCTTGACATGGATCATAATTGATCAGAATACAAATCATTACAAAAGAATAACTGAAACATGGAGAAAGAGCTTACCTTCGGGCCTCCTCACGACCTTTGGCATCAATCTCTTTGTTTGGTGGGTATTTTGGCAAGCTTGATGGATCACACGCATAAGGCTTTGTTGTGAAATACTGAGGATGATTAGAAAAAGACAATCAGAAAAGCAATCTTCATGTGGCAGACTAGATTTTCAAACCAGAATAAATTTTGGAAGCTAGAGGGAAGATAGATGAGCATCAAGAGAGTGGTCATGAATTACAATTCCATACACCAAGAGTTACATTCACAATTTTTTTTTATACAATGTAGCAATGTAATGCATCAATGTCACAAATTCCTTTTGACTGTTCTATCACTAAGCTGGTTCAATGGAACATTGCAACTCAGAAAACCACAGAATAATAAATAAACAGCTTTCTGTGTGTTACCTCAGACGTAAGAGCAGAGGAGGCAGTACCCCGTTTATATGGTTCAATAGAAAGAAGGGTCTCTATCAGATTCACAGCATTCGTGGGAAATTCTCCAAGGGTCTCCCAGAGACAGCTTTCATAAGGATGCTGGGGTTTGAATATAGTTGCATGGGGAAGTTTTGACTTTTTCCAATACTCATCAGGTGGAGAACCACATAGCTTGAATATTTTGTGCAATTGTTCAACCTGGAGATGAGAGAAAGAATTCCGTTATAACTGCAATTAACCAAGGAAAAAACTGAAAATGATAATGCCAAAATCCTTTTCTTTTATAGATGGCTAAAAGTTATCTGATATGGCCTTATTAATATTTTTCATGCAATTTTCTTCTTCAATTATATGGTCTTGAAATACAAAACAACTAACTAAACTTAAAGATCGATATCAACCTTTGCCTTTAACCTATGAGGGCTAGCACACCAATGTCACATCACTAGACAACCTTAATGTGTACTGGAAAGGTACCCATCAAACTAAATGAAGACTCATGTTCTTACAGAACTAGGCAAAGTAAATAAGCGAGTTCTATATTGAAGCAATTCAAGTGTTTCTTGAAGGACCAAAAGGACACAAAACAGATTGCATGAAGTCCGGTGCTTTTTTTTTTTTTTTTT
>NC_056560.1:15580042-15581505 GCF_013358625.1 Macadamia integrifolia
GGGGTGGGTGGGCAGGGTTTAGACTGTCAGGCCTAGAAGATCTAAGGTTAACCTCAATAGGCACATCTGATCAAATTTCATTTACAGGGACCTTAGATCTTCAGTTCTATGTTACATCTCTTCCTTTCATGTATTTGCCTTACTGTGGATGAAATTACTGAATAAAATAATATGATTGAACATAAGTTTATACATGAAAAGGAAATTCTTTCTAAAGGGAAAATGGTATACAATAATAACATGTTCACCTCAGTCCTCCCCTGAAGTATAGGCTTCCCAAAGAGAAGTTCTGCAAACACACAACCAACACTCCACAGATCCACAGATGCTCCATAATCAGTGGATCCAAGCAAGAGTTCTGGAGGACGGTACCACAGGGTCACAACCCGGCTGGTTAGCGGTTGCCTGTGCCCTGAGCTAAAGAAATTTGCAAGGCCAAAATCAGCTATCTTCACAATTCCTTCGTTATTAACGAGAATATTGGACCCCTTTATATCCCGATGCATTACACCACGTGAGTGGCAGTGCTCCAGTCCAGACAATAACTGATGCATATAGCACTTCACCTACAGAATATAGACAAACCAAATTTGAATACAGAAGTGTAAATAATAGAGCTATATGAGACATGCCATGTACATTATACCATGAAAAACCATTTTCAAATTCAATAACAGCACACATACTCATCAGTCCCACAACTGTCCAACAAGGTACAATCTCAGGGTAATGGCATGATTTTTTTGACAACATAAATCACATTGAATGGTAAAGATGCGGATTTAAAGTGATCCTTTATCCGAAAGTGACCGATTGGGTAGAGGGTTAAGCTCTATGAGTTTGTGAGAAAACTGGGCGCTAGAAATTGCAAGAGCTGTAATATCCTGATCCTAAGCTAACTCGCTGTTCTAAGAACCAATATTTATAAATACAAATTGAGCTAATGCACAGAGCCAGTACCAACAAACCTGAGACTCGCTGAATTTGATATCTGAACAAGATGCCAGTCCAGCCAGATCATGTTCCATATACTCAAATACTAGGTATATACTGCATGATAATCGAGATGTAACCAATCCTTCCAATTTCACAATGTTTGGATGGTCCAGTCTGCGAAGAATCAATATTTCTCGTGCCATAAACCTTACACTCTCGGGCTCAAAATTGTCAAATCGCACCTTCTTCAGAGCAACTATCTTCCCAGTGTCTAGGTTACGTGCTCGAAAAACACTGCTGTATGTACCCTGCCCAATCTACAAATACAAAATGTTCAAAATGGTTACTTAAAATGTAGAAGACAGTGTTCATATGTTAATTGTAGTGGACTACTTTCTTCTGTAGGAATATAAAAATAAAGGGAGGGGGATCGCTGCCAGGCTGAGTGGCCCCTGCACCAGCGTAGGGGCCAATGAGAGCATGTGGGGGCATTCAACAGGGGTGGTTTTTCACCAGGGGGGGGGGGC
>NC_056560.1:15581551-15582420 GCF_013358625.1 Macadamia integrifolia
AAAAAAAAAAAACCCCCCGAGAGAGAGAGAGAGAGAGAGAGAGCAAACATGGGTAACTTCATTCTGTTTGATATGGATTAAATACAAATGACAGATTCATGGACTTTTCCGAGAAAGATTTAAGATATAGAAATGGAATTATTATGCAAATGAACGAATGAAACAAATACAGTGTAAATTGGTGAACCATAAAAAAGTGCATGATTATTTATCTTAATATTTCCAGAGGAAGCATTATCTTTTCAATTATTCTAAAAAACCCAATACATCTTCAGAACTAATCCTGAGAACTCAGAAGCATATACCTGCATTCCCTTAATTAGGAGTAAACAGAATAATGAAAATTGGAAACTCCATTATTTTCAAATTTACCTTCTCCAACTTCTCGAAAGAATCAGCACTGAGGGGTACCCATCCCTGAATGGCTTCCCCAGCAACAGCGCTAAGCCAAGCAGGCCAACCAGCTGCAACTTGCTCTCCTTCCACATACTTCTGCAAATTCCCTAACCTCAAGCTAAAGGACGACTCCCCACCTGTGGAGCTTCCTCTCCTTGACTCGCCCAACTCGCCGACACCACCATCCCCCAAGTCAACCCTCTTCTTCTCGGACTCTACCCCGGCTCGGTTGCGCAAAGAAGAAGCCTTATTCGCAGACCCATTGTCCCGTAACACCCCCGAGTAATCAAAAGCAGGTGTAACCGAGACCGCCTGCTTCGACGTAATGCAACCCATCAATGAGGAACACTCGGGAAGAACATTCGATCGAAATGGGTCATTGATGGGGGAAGGGGCTTCAGCTCAAACTAGCCCAAATGAAAGTTGCAGAACCAGAAGAATAAGAGATCAAGGAAAAAGAGAAAAAAAAAAAA
>NC_056560.1:15582440-15596187 GCF_013358625.1 Macadamia integrifolia
AAAAAAAAAAAAAAAAAGGGATTTTCTTTTCTTTTCTGAGGAGAACTGCCGAGCTGTCGATTTTCTATTCTTTCACTTCTCCTCCTGTTTCTTTCTCTTTCTGTGCTCTCTCGTTAGCGAAATTCACGGAGGATTGAAGCATTGAGATTTTTAATGATCGTAACAAACAAAGCGAAATCAACGCCAGTGGAAGCCGTGGGGTCCGAACCCGTCTACCGTTTTAAAGACGCAGAGAGGGAGAGAGAGAAGGAAAGAGAGAAAGAAGATAATGTGAAAATGTAGCCGTTATGAATGAAAGAAGAGGACTTATATATATACAAAAGGTTTCGATCTCTGGTTGACAATTGGCTTCATTTCCTTCCATTAATCAGAATCATAAATTTTTGGTTCCCAATGAACGAACACATATTTACTAACAGTACGAGAGAGAGATTGGAATGACGAAGACTGAAGATAGAGGGAAAGGAACAGTGATGACAGAAAAGAGGTAGAGAGAGAAAGTGAGAAAGCACAAGTCAAAAAAAGAAAAGGTGGAATTATTAAAGAAGGCTGGCAAAGAGACAAAGTGGGAACAGAGTAATCGAAATAGAGGGAAGACCATCAAGGACTAGCCCTTTACCTTTCCACGACTCTCCTTCCTTACGCATGACCTATTGCCCCCCTGGCCTACAGACCCATTTATGACCTCGCTCTCTCTCTCTCTCCATTTAAAATCCTTTTTCTTTTCCAGATCCTTGTTAGATTCATCTTCTTCATCTATGCTTCTTGTTTTCATGGCACATGCAGGAATTTTATTCTCCATAATTACTTCACTCGATCCTTCTTTTATGGAAAGACCCATCCCCTGTATTTATTTTCATTTTTTTTTAATTAACCAGAACCATAATACACCATTAAACTACCTTGAAGGACAAGGGTCAATAGATGTTATTTCCTTTTCTATGAGAAGATGATTTATAGAAGATGATCAAAGAAGCTTGTGGTTCTGGCTTCTTAGCATAATATACTACCATAAATCCACAATATATTGTTACTGTAAGGTCTCTATATTGTAATTATGTGACAGAGAAGTCAATTTTCTCTAACCAAACCAACTACACTTAATGGATTCACATTATAAGTATTATATTATATCTCCATTAGAAGTACTGTAGAAAGAGAGAGAGAGGGGAGGTCAACAACATAATCAAAGTAGTGGGTAGCAATGATTATCCATCCAACAACTTCAATATAGATAGCACTAAAAGGGCCTCTATGTAAATGGGTTTACAAATATTTTATGAAGTAGTGATAGAAGATAGCTTGATCAAATGAATGCAGAGGAGAAACAAAGCACATATGACCATATAACTGTGGCTAAGAAAATGACAATCAAACAACCCATCTTTGGTTTTTTAGGGTTGGATAAGAGGAAGGGAAGGGGAAGCTCTTTGCAAGTTAATTAAGTTTCCTCCACGGCCCACAGTCCTTGGCTTTGCAGAGATCTTTATTTAGTCTTGAAGCAAAGCATTAATTTAAGGATTAGTGAGATTAAAGTGATTAGCAGTACAATACGGCATACGGACAGATTATTGTTTTGACTTGTTCTTCAAATTTAATTAACCTTAAACTTTAATTAAACATGGAACATTCTTCTTTGCTTTCTCAACTTTCTTGGGTTTGGTCAATGAAGTTACCCTTTTTCTTGGACTTAAACCGATAAATAAGGAAGCTAGAAGACGAGATGACTTGTCTTTCAATTTTAAAGCTAATCAAAATGGGAAAAGAATTTTTAGTACTAGTGGGGTTTACAGGTCTGTCTTAGATTTCAAGGAGTAATTAAAGCATAAATCCTGGGTGTTCAGACAAACTGAAGACCCACCATCTCTACTATTCATTCACAACTAACGGTCTAGTCAATGAAAATGATACACTAAACTTGGAAAAATTTCTTCCCCTGCAACAAACGTTTAGGGGCGTTTAATTCCATAGAAGTAAAAAATTCCTGACGTGTTAGTGTTTGGGAGAAGATTATTTCTTGGGGTCAAAATGAATCGTGGAGACTGGGTTTCAATCCATTGTGACCCTTTGTGAAGAGTAGTTCAGGAAAATGCTAAGAACAGCAGCAGTGTTTGACCTGACCACTGCCAATGGCTAATCTGGGTCCTCTGCCATGGTAGAACCCACCATGTATATTTGTGAGAGCAAGATCTTGTTAACTCATCTCTGCTAAAGAATTGCAAGGTCTAGATCCCCAAGTTTAAAATTTTCTTAGCCCTACATGGTTATTTTGGTATCATTGCCCATTTAGATTTCGCTATAAATTTGTATTGATTGTTCATTCTTATTAATTCGACACGTGTGAGGATGAGCAGCTATTACCCTGTTCTCCTATTCTAAATTGATAGTGAATTAGATCTCATCTCACTGTTGACATTGACAATCTTGTCGAATCATATAAATCTTTACATTATGTGATTGTTTATTTGCGAGTTCTATTCTTTTCTGCATTGTTATAGGTTTTCATTTTCTACTCGATTCATTGGAGCATAGAGGATGGGAGTACTCCTTTAGTTTTTAAGTTTTGGTTTGATATTGAAGGAATGAGAGCTACCACCATAACCATGCGGCTGAGCTCAAAATCAAAACCCAATATTCAAATGCACCAGAAAAGCAGTCTCAACTCTTAGTGGTTCAGGTGTAATCCCATGATGGACCAACAATGAAGAACCAACCAGCATTGAAAGACTTGTAATTAATAAATACCATAGCACTCTTCTTAATTAGAAACTGCAATTCTTTCTTTATCTCCTTTTAAAACCTCTTCTCCCTTTTAATGGACAAGCAGGTATACAAGTGGTGTGGTTGGTTGGTTATCAGTTGGTAGAGGCAGGTTTTGAAGGTCCATTCCATGGTAGAAACCCACCAAACTTTACCCACTTGTCAAGCTGGGGTCTTCAATTCAAATAAATAAAGAATAAAAGCATCAAACTATAGTTGAAGCTTGGCCTCTTGCAGGTGATCTTTCTATCTAAATTAGATTCAATTTAATTGCTGGGTCCTAAATAGTAATGTCCTTGACTCCAGTTTGAGTCCCTCAAACCCTAAATGCCACTGAAGGAGACCTCATGCTTAGTCTATAATCCAGTACTAAGCCCATGTATAGAGGGTTCACAAGAAAATAAATATCCAAATATATAGAAAATTGTTCCTTGCCATGATCTTCTGTTTCACTTTTATTTATTTAATCCAACCACCAAGAGAAATCTTAGTCTTTTCCCCGAATATATTCTCATTATTAAAATTTCTCGCCTATTGATTGTATATTTATTTACAACCTTATTAATGGACCTGGCTAATTTTCATAAAAAGCTTTGCTCTATATTAATGGATCTAGCTAATTTTCGTATGAGAAAGGAAAGAATTTCTATAAAGGGCTGAATTCTTGTTAATAGGTAGGTCCCAAGGTGTGATACCCTACTTTTAAAACCTGATCTACTTACATGGTTGACCCGGTTTAACCATGTAGGACCCGAACTAAAGAGGGTTAAGGCGGGTTCCCTATGGACCATGATGGCAATGGTGACTTTGAACACAGATTGGTCAGGCAAGTCCGAGTCAGTGCCAAAGGAGACGGGTGTACCCAAGCTGTGTACATGCACGTATCATAAGGCCGTGTATGAGTAATGCTGGTATGTAGCAGTATCTTAAAGTGTATACGTATTATATATCTTGTGTCGAGAGTGAGATACATGCCGAGAGTCGAATTCCATCGAAATCTCAATTGTTTGACTAAGTTTTGACCAACAGGTGGGCGGTCACAAGCGGGCGAACCCGCCCACCAGTGTGACCCACCCATGTGGTTACTAGATATTCTCTAATATAAATAGTACTTATTGTGTTTTTCCTTTTTCTCATTTAATGCATCAAAGAGTGGGTGAGAAAAGTAAAAAAGAGAGAGAAAAGAAAGGAAGAAAAAGAGAATGAAGAAGAAAAAAGGAAAAGAAAATGAGGAAGAAATGATTTTAAGCGACTTTGAGGTTTGGTCTTCTCAATCCGCACCGAAAAAGTGATCTCCAACACGAGACCTAAGATTTGAGGTGAGCGAAAGCTATACTTCTTAAACTTTCACAAAACCCCAAGTGAAACCCTTGATTTGAGTAAAGTTTCTTGAGATCTTGTTAATCCCACTTAAGATGATGAATCTAAGGTTTAATAGATAGTCTATGTGTTGATTTTAAAGGTTTAAATAAGTGTTTACAAGATTTAAGAAGCATTGGTGATTTCTTGAGTTAATAGGTGATTTTGGGGTTTTGGAAGAGTTATTGAACAAAGAATGTAAGATTGCTTTTCAATCCTTAAATCTAACTTAGATCTAGGCTAGAATCATATTATAAGACCTTAGATGTATGGAAAATGTGATTGGAACAGCCCCATTTGGTTTTCCCAAGGTTGAAGAACGTTTCAAAGGAGAAAACAGATTTTTGTCCCCACAGGTGGGCGAAGCCGCCCGCCTGTAGGGGCAAACCTATTCCGGCACAACCTAAATTCCAACAGGCACACGAAGACCAACGGGCTATCTGGCCAGCCTGTTGGACCAACGGGCGAGGACAGGTGGGCTGTCTGGCCCACCTGTTGGCCCACCAGTCAGATTTTTGAGCCCGAATGAGCCCAAAGCGGGAGGACAACATTCTTTTATGATTTTAAACATGATTTAAACATCAAACCTCGTTAATTTTGACCCCAAGGTGGTGAAATACTAACCTCATTTGCTTATAATAGGTTCCACTAGAATTTACATTTCTCACACTGGATCTCACCCATACCGAACGTGAGCTTTGTACCCAACAAGTAAGTGGGGAGATGACATTTGACTTTATTTTAAGCTTGTTTTTGCATCATTAAATTGTATCTAGACTAGCCATATCATCATGCAAATTATGTGTTGATCAGTCATCCTCGTATGCCATTCGCATGCATTACTTGTACATTATAAACAAATGATTTATGATATGTGTGTTGTACTTTACATTCTATATGTCAAATGATTGATGTGCTTATATGATAAATGATTGAATTACTATGCATGATGCATTATTAGACTAGACGTCGTAATCGGTTTAAAAACGAGTGCATTGGTGGCCCGTGGTATGGGACGCAGTGGCACTATGCAATCGTACTTTGTCATATAGGAGCATGCGGTTTAGGATTATCATTCCCTGTGCTACGACCCTTCCCAACAGGGGTTGAGGTGTTGGGTTATCACTTGGGGGGAAGCAATGGTCGCGGTTGTTGGGTCACTGTGACTGTTAGACATATGCCCGGTAGGTCATTAGGACAGTCGACAACCTCAGTGGTATATTCAAGAGGGCCAATCGTACTGCTTTTAAATTGACGGGGTTAGCACCTTTACATTTCTGTCATTTACTTTTATGTTGAGAGCCGGTAGTCAGCATGCTTTACTTTTCTGAGCAACTCACGGTGGGCCTTCTCCGACAACCCTATGGGCGTATCGCGGGATGCAGTTCGTGACTCGTACCTAGGGCATACGCGCACTGTGGTTGTGAGTAACACATAACCTAAGACTTAGTAATGTTTATGTGGATAAGATTTAAAATTAATTGCATAGCATATAATGCATATGGATGTGAATGTTTGTGTGGTATTTCTTTTCACTTACTGAGCTAGTGAGTTCATCCCATTGCACACATCTTTTAGATGATTTTGCAGGTCACCCACCTGAAAATAAGGAGTCGGGTCCCACAGTCGAGTTTCCTGTTGAGGATTGGTGGGTCCTTGAGGAGTATGAGCACGGTGTTGATTGCATGTGCGAGGACTGTGCTGCGGGACCGCAGTAATGACACCGTACAGGATTTTGTTTTTTAATTTTTTTTGATGACCTCCCCTTTTGTGTACTTGATACGTAAATTGTTATTCTTTTTGTGTAAATATCATGCCTGCGGGCCCACATGTATTTAGCTATATACTACAATTTGGGTATCAAGTATATTGGAGATATTTACAGGTAATTTAAGTCTTCCGTTGATCTTTTGAACACTTATCTTAGATGTGGGTATGCTGTGGTGGGGTACTGTATCAGATGATCCTGACAGGTTTGGGTTAACCGGAGTTAACTCGGTCACCGGTCATGTTCTGTGTGAACGGGGTGTGACACAAGGTATCTTGTTCATATGTTAAGTTTTCATCCTAATAAAATTGGTACATATTTGAAACATCAAGAGAGACCCAATAATGGTTGAAATATCAAAAAGCATGCACGAATATACATATTTGGTACATGCCAATGATCAGATTTACCACATTACTCTTCCACGTGGGAAAACTCTATGTGCCTACTAAGGTGATTCTTTCGTGCACCATTATATCCAATTAGTGAACGCGTCTAACTCTTTCTACCTAAAAAAAAAACCCCTCTCCCTACTAAAATAAGAAATATAATATTTAATAAACGGCAAAGAAGTCACGGTACGTACGTGTATCCTAAAGCGTTATTCATAGATAGCTGTGGATTTAACCACATATAATCTAAATCGTTGAAACCCTTCTCTCTCATTTTAACAGACACCGATTGTGACGGTGACAACAAGTCATCTCCTCCAAACCACATCCCAGCTCTGAAACCTCATCCCGACTCATCCCATGTGTTTCCGTCATGTTTAGAGATTTGTTTATCAAATCAGAAGTTGTGAGCGTTGCTATCAATCAAAGAATTATTTGCAAATTCAAATTATGAATTTTTCAATAACAAAGAGTTTTTTTTCGCAACTTAATTTAGAAGGAAGCAATTCAAGAAGATAGAGTAGAGAACTCGATCTTCCATTGATTCTCACCATAAACAAAAGGAAATAGAGCTTCAAACTATGAATCAATAACGACTCTTTGAAATGGAAAAGTTAGTCTGAGAAGTTAAAAAAATTCTGTCGTGAGACGAAGAGAAGAAGTTAGAACGATTATGGATCCTAAAAACTGGGAACAAGTTACAATATAGAATATTAATTGACAGTTTAGATTAATTCTTATTAAATTAATGGTTTATATTAAAAGAAAGTGAAAATAAGATTGTAATATATAATGCTGCTACCACTCGCCCTTAATAAACAATAGATTCTTGAAATTCATCTTTACCGTGAGAGGGTTCCCCCTTAACTAATGAAGGACCTAGCAAAAAGAACTGCAATTATTGTCCCAATTTTTAGACTCGAAAACGCCCACCGTGGGGCTCGAACCCACGACCACAAGGTTAAGAGCCTTGCGCTCTACCAACTGAGCTAGACGGGCATACATCCTCACAAATTATAACATTCTAAGAAATTAGACAGAACATTTAACAGTTGCAGTACCCGCATCTTTATTTACAGGATTCCCAACGATCAGTATCCACGTTGGCTGATATCAATTCGATCCAATTCCTCAAACCATGCTTATGAATGTTTTTTCTAAGTCGTCTTTTTTTTTCCACAATGCGAGCAATAACAAGAAGCAATATCTTCATTTAACTATAAGCTGGCATGAAGACAACTCCTAGTGTACGAAGTGGTACCCTTTCCCCTAAGTTGGGTAATATAAAACCTTGACATGTTGAAGATACACTGTTCCATGACACCCATCCATAATTAAGGGTCATTGTTCATTGTGGCCTGAGGAAAACTGGGTCCCATCTTTTTCTTTTATCGTCTTGGGACACGTGGTTAAATTCTGAGAAGGTCCGGATTCAGGTTCAGGTAAGGATTGGATAAAAGCCCACCCCAAATCTGCTCCTCTCCAAACCTTTATCAACTCAAAGAATTACAGAGGTTGTCCTTCCCAGTATAAGGTGGCCATGGCTGAAACTTAATATGATTTATAAATGTAATTAACTACCTCAACGGAAATAAAATTTTCTTTGATCAACACAAATTAAGTAGCCAAAGGTAGGAGGTTTGCTACTAAACCTAAACTATCAACTTCCTCTAATCCAGGATTCAAGATTGTACTTCCAAGGCTGCTCGCCACCACAGTCAGGAAGATGGGACTAAAAACTGCAACAGCCATTACCAAATAAGACAATATAGAACATCATTTCTGAATTCCCATGTACAAAAGAACAGAATCGCAACCAGCACCTAAAACGCATATGAGATCATCACTCATTGGATACAATAACATGCACAACTAGTTTACATTCTGCAATAATCAGTGCTCAATCCATGTTTTCTTACCAGCTTTCAGTTGGTCCTTTCTCTCCTTTTTCAAATTGTATGCTTCTTTTTTTAGTTGGTAGAGAATCGTGAGAACCTATGGCATGAACTTTGCTACACAAAAAAGGAAGCTTACAGCTACCACCTGCTTGGGTGTCAATTTTCACATCCACTTTGTGCTTTGTAACCTTTGTTCTTGTCATCAGGACTCACAAAACTTAAGTAATTTGCTCTTCTTTTAACCGTAGTACTGCTATAGGCTGTTGAATATTGTTGCCAATATCTGTTCTATGCAAGAGATGCTTCTCAGTCACAACAGTTTGTGGTCTTAACTGTGGCATGTTACTGTTGGCTGTGTTGTGACTGCTGTTTTTAGCTGCCGGCACATCATGATTATGTTTCCCTTCATACATCGTTATGACAGCTTTTGGGTCACCAGAAGCCCTCTCAACATGCTTGCGGACAGTACATCCAGAATTTGTACATTTATAATAACTCCTACAGAGAATAATCAGATAAATCAGGAATAAGCATTGGGAATACAGAACATAACATCATATCAAGAGAACATGCTTACATGCATAATCATCCAATGCTGTTTTCAGCTACGATGTTATATTATTGACATAATGGCTTTTAAAGCAAGTATGCCAAGCTCACAGTTAATAAAGATTACAAACAGGGGGCTACACTTGAAATATCCTTCAGTAAATTCTCTGAAGTCATTGAAAACAGCAAATGCCTGAACGAAAATTGCTATGCTTAGCTGAAGCATCAACAAAATTGAATCATCAAAGGCTAGCCTTGGTTATGATAATGTACAAGTTTTTTTTTTTGGATGAATAATGTACAAGTTACTACAAGGAAGAACCAACAAAGGGCTAAGTTTAGGGCAGAGACCACCTGACAGTGACAAATACATGTTTAGAGTACAGAGACAACAGATTAGAGCTGACAAGTAATGAAAGACCTGATGGGGCAGACGCATCCATAAAGTTTAACATCTAGGTTTAATTTAGCATAAAGCAACAATTTTTCAAAATGAAAAATATAGAAAGAAAAGTTATCTTTTTCTATTTTATAAGGACAAGAAGAGCTTTTGCCTAATTCCATGTCCAATTGGCAAAATTTTGGAAACCGAAGTTACATTTTCAGAAAGAGAAGAACAAGTGGGAAAAGGGATGGGGAAAGAATGCTCGACTGATATTAGAGCAAAAATGCGGAAAAATAAGCAAAAGACTGATTAATTTTCGTAGGCAGCAATATCCCTGGATCTTCAAGTAGCACAACATAAATAAGGATGTGGACAACATAATCCATTTTATCTGGTCATCAGTTGTCATGGAGTTAGACATTAGAGTCAAAAGTATTGATAGGCAGAAGTTCATATAAGAAAGAAGATATACAACTTCCAACTCATTCACAGGAATATCAGCACACATCAAAGGATGGGCCAGGTAGGTTTAGAGTTTAGAGGAGGAGAGGGACAAAATTTTGATTCCTGAATGCTGGAGCCACATGTTTGAGATGAATCGCCTAATCCAAGAAACCTTATCATGGCTAGTTAGAGCAACATGTTTGAGATACTAGGATTTGTTTCATAGCATGAGTCATGAGAAGTTAGTAACAGTGGAAATATGCAAAAGCTGGAAAAGATAGTCCTGTGTTTTCTCATATGGGTAATATGAAGTTTTTCAAGGTGTTTTCTGAGCCATGTATAGACGCTCATCCTTTTTTGTGTATTTACATGTCGAACAAACCAATCACAGAACTGATGAAAGGGATCTGATAATGGCAAAAAGGGAAAATGGACCTCAGTCATGGGAAAATCAAAGATTTATTAGCTGCCTCAAAGAGGTAGTTATAGGTGAGAAACGAGAAAAAAGGTAGAGAGATTTGGACATTTGATTCTACTTGGTTCATTACAGGGTGTGCATGGTAAAGCACAGCAGTTCAAATGAGGCATGAGGAAAGAAAACAATAACAATGTCAGCAAAGCAAGAAACCAAAAGATGAAGTACAACTCTTCAAAGACAACAAACAACAGTGCAGAAATTTGGAATCCCATCACAGACTAATTTTCTCTGTAAATTTTAATTATCAAATCAGATTCATGAAATTTTTCTCTTCTTAAAAGTTAAGTTTTCTCCATTTCTTCTATGAAGCTGGAGTGTAGAATATAAGAAACAAATCCTTCAATCCATTTGAAAAATATTAACAGTTAACCCCTGGAAAAAAAAAAAAAAGGATTTGCCAAAAAAAAAATCATGCAATGTAGCAGCAACAAATTACTACTTTCTACAATTATCCAGAGAAGGGACAAATTTACAACCTTGGATGAGGATTCCCTTTGACCACTTTCTGGCCATACTTCCGCCACCGATAGCCATCATCCAAAAGATCTACTTCACTGGTTGTCTGCACAATAATCCTGGGTTCTGTCACTGTCTTGTGTGAGGAAGGCACCTCTGAAATCCGTACCTCTGTGTGCCTAAACAATAAGAGCAAGGTTTTGTTAGAAATACAATAAAACTAAAAACCTTCAAGCATGAAAGATGCATGTCTTCAGAAGCAAAATTACCGTCTCTTAGGATCAGGTTCATCTTCATCCCCTTCATCTGCTCTTGTTTCAGAATCACCCATTTCTTCACCATCGCTTCCAGACAATTGTTCGTGCGTAGCTTGGCTAGATTCCTGATCTCTCCTAGATATCTCACTTGATTTGTTTAAGTCCTCAAAGTGAAACTGAGAACCAACTTCAGGATTCCCCTGATGATGCGAGTTTCCATGTGGATTTCCACTTTCTTTCCCACGCTTGTTTGATTGAGGTGGTTGATGGTTGTGCTGGCCCTTGTAGATAATCTCAGTTACTTGGCCATCAAGAGAACGCTCAACCTTTTTCTTGACGGGACAACTGAGATGCGTGCATTTATAGTAGCTCCGAGGATATTCACTGCCCTTCACCTGCTTCTGCCCATATTTTCGCCAATTGTAGCCATCAGCAGCAGGCTTATCAGCAGCAACAAGTTGGGATCTCTGATCAGAATGAGACATTTCTGATGGTTCCCTTATAGCACTTTTGGAATCTGATGATAACGTTGCATGCTCATTTGTAGTTGCATCGGAAGGAAAGGATGGATGCTGTTCCAGTGAAGCTGGAGGAGCTGGTACAGAAGATGGGTATTCAACTTGCCGGTGCATCTGAGCTTGGGACTGAGCAGCCTGAGCAGTGACGTGCGCCAAGGCAAGTTGGTGGGATATTCCAAAGGGCCCCTACGGACATGCCATTGAGCACAAAAATAAATGCCTGATACCACTTATGACTCACTGCTTTCTAGATATTAATGTGGAATAATAACGCGAGGAATTAAAACGGCCACCCATGACAATCTGGATATTTTTTGGAAATCATTTTAGCAATAACAACCTTCTATAACCATAATTTCCAATTACACAACCGTCAGGCAAGAAGCAACAACACAAAAAGTACACAATATAAAATACCGAGTAATTTCAGAGATAGTCCCTTACAAAATCATTCTAGGATAAACTTACCAAGTTAGATAATAACTTTACCAAATTGGGATTACTCTGACAAGTTAAAACAGACTAGTGGGGCAGGATAACAACAAATTAGAACTCCAAACATTATTAGTCTCACACCAGCAGGTTGGAGTTTCCATGTTGGCGAAGATGCCAAGAACTTCTACTATCTGGTTCGAATCTCAAGATCCACTACAATTCGAGAAAATAACAAAGCTCCCAACACACATGAATGAAGCTTACTCAATGTTCATGTAGAAACCTACAATTCAACCAAAAGTGGGTTTCGCAGATGATTCAAGCCTATATGAACTGTAGAGCATAAATGAGCATTCTTTCTAAACCCTCACATGAGACCCATGGTTTGAATTATTTATTTACATGCCTCCCAATCTCAAAATAGAGTGCCAAATTTGATTCACTAAGCCAGTACTGAAGTCATGAAAGTTCAAAAAGTTCAAAAAAAAAATCCCTAATTCTGTATAGAAAATGTGATCTGAACACAGTTGTTTGCTTTTGTCTCAAAATTCAATCAAAATAGCAAAAGAAATAAGCATCTGATTTTTTAAGCCAAAAATCAAACCTGCAGTTTATTTATAATCTCAACTCCCGCTGCCCCATTCATAGCCCGCAATCTCAAAACAACAAAAGAAGTAAACATCGGAATTCTACAATCAAACCAGTAAAGATGAAAACATCGAGCATAGAAACAGAGGTACCAAATGAGTTGAACATAAATTTCTTCAGTTACTAATTACCTGATTAGGAGAGAAGTACCCAGGTGAATCAAGCAAAGTAGCAGGGCTTAAACCAGGTGGAACAGTAAACAAAGGCGAAGGAGCAATCAACAAACTTAAAGGACGACTCTGCTTCAATCGTGATTCTCTTTCACCTCCATCTTCCGAATCTCTTTCCTTGGTAGAATTCTCCATAGAATAACTTGGTCTGAACCCCGTAACTGCCAGCGGCGAACCCATAGCCCCAGCGAGTAGCTGCGAAAACGACCGCACATCCGACTCAGGATCATTATCTGAGAAGAAATTTGAAACAAGCGTCAAGGGACCTGGGCTAGTACCAGCAGCTCCACCGATAAAGAGATTCTCCACCGATGAACGTGGCGGTAGAGCAATCGTGGGACGACGAGGAGCAGTTGCTCTTGAAGCTCCCTCGTTTTCTGCCATTATTGGTAATTCTCTCTTTTCGTCTAAACTCTTAAGCCGCCATTAATAGGGGCTTTCTTCTGAAACCGATCAACCGAGAAGACTTTTAGAGATAGAGAGAGAAGATCTTCCTGGGTTTTCCCTCTGTGCTCATATTTCCTTTGGTTGCTTCTTTGGATCTGGAAATAAGTGACAGAAAAAAGTCCACGACTCCAAGGCGCGTAAATTAAAACAATTAATTAATTTTTTTTAATTAAATAATTTTTTTGGTAGAAATTCAATTCAAATCAAATCTAAAATTAAATAAATGCTGCCGTGCCACGATCTGACTCTGCAACTCTGCATTGACTTAATTAATAACCGACAACTTCATGTTTTCTTTCACACACCATAATTCACGGCTCTTGGATTTGCAGTAACTGTTACTATTAATTAATTAAATTTATTTATTTATTAATTTAATATTGATTAATGATATCATAATGACAAGAAGTAGCGTTGTTGCTTTGGGCTAATGTTTGGATTGTACAATTGGGTCTATTAGTGGGCCCCCAACACTTGAAGTCTATTCCACGGATAGTCCAACCGTATGGGGTCGTTTTTGTTGTTTCTCGTTAGATGGAGATTGGATAAAAAAAGTGGATCCCACCAAAAATCATAAGAACTTAACTAAGGTCACATTAAATTCTCAATTATACCAAATATAGGCAACTCTAGTTCTAATTCTTGTTTCTGAATGCTCCAGCCAATTCTCAATTCTAGCTTAATTTTATGAATTGGCTTTAAGAATTGGAGCCAAACATGTGCATCACAATATCAATTCTAATTCTCGACTAGAATTGAGATTTTTTTTTTTGGGGGGGGGTG
>NC_056560.1:15596207-15716066 GCF_013358625.1 Macadamia integrifolia
GGGGGGGGGGGGGAGGTTTTCCTAGTTCCTACCAAGGGCCCATTGACCTCTAGAGGGGTGGGGGATATCATGAGAGCCACAAGAAGGCCAAGGGGAAACATGGTCTATCCGTGAATAAGTCAAAACCTAGATGTGATATTTGAGAGATTCGAGACCTCAAGGCGGGAGCTTATCAAGTGCCCTAGGTGTTAGTTCATACTAGAATTGAGAATTAGAATTGAATCCAAGCATTTTATAAGATATACCCTAGGAACAAAATTATATTTAAGGAACGTACTACATTATGCGGAATAATTGGTGTAGGATATTAGCATATGCAATCAAGAAGTTTCAATTAAAAAAATGGTATATTTCTGTTGAAGTTCATTTTGGAAAAGTTAAATAATATTTGGGAAAATGTTGGGTGTACTTGCTGTAAACTCAAATCTACGTCTATCTCTCTCCTCCTCCCCTAGGAAAAGTATCCTATACTTCTTCCATCATTTTTTTTAGAGGATAGAAAGTTTTAATTTGACTTTGAACATTATCCAATATGAAAATTTCATTAAAAATTCAGATATCTTTTTTAAAGTATATATTTATTTTTTTGGTACAACGCCCAATGGAAGGGCAATGCGAATGGGACTTGGGGGAGAGAGATCAAGCTCTAAGTTGGGAATTACTATAAAGTATCAGCCAAACATAGTTATAATCCAATCACACCCTGTAGTGAAGGGGATTCATTTCCAAGATGAATAGGCATGTGAAGTATATAATATGAGATGTATTTGGACATAGTTAGGTATACGTATTGAAAATTACATTGAAATTCAATATATATATATATATACACACACATAAATTATTAATATTTTGATATATGTCATTTACCAAGTAATAAATTTTAATACAATATAATAAAAAAATAAGTCAAAAAATCAGAATAATACAATATAATAGATAAGGTAAGAGTTCATGAATAATACAGTTGTAAACAATGTGGATTCATTTTATGTATGAGAATTATGTACATATATATATATATATATATTTTTTTTTTCAAAACATCCTTATGTTCCATGAATTTTATTTTTTTTTTGAATAATACTTAATTTTGCTATATCGATGACTCCACTTCCACACACCAATAAATAAATAAAATGTAATCATAATTAATTTACTTAAATATTCAAATTTTACATGTTATTCACAAAACACATCATTGTGTGCACCACTAATTCAATGGCTTATGTAAGTTACATTACACTTTAATTTAATATAGACATGTTTTGCACATATCATACATTATGCGCTAGGATCTCAAATGGTATGGCTAATAAAAATCCAGTGTTCGTACAAGGAGCCAAGTTAGACTAAAAAAATTAGAGAAAGTTTTTGTCCACCATGTGGGAAGATTTATCATGCCATCCATCCTATGGTTCAAAAACCCCTATAGGGCTTTAATATGTTTCTCAAAATATCCTCTCCGGGTGCATTTGAAGCCCCACGATCAAGAGGTTCTCCTTCACATAACTTAAGGAAAACTTGGGCCTAACATATTTGATTTTGACCGAATAAATTTAATTGAATGAGAATACATCCTCTTTATCTTATGCTATATCTTTTTTTCATTCATTAATTTTTGGAAGAAGTCTATTTCCTTTTAAATTATCAAGTAAATCAGTTTTATTGGGTTATGATTTGTGCTATAATGCAGCAATGAGATGGAAACCACTATAGATGCTCTTTTATGATTTAAAAAAAAAAGTTTCTAATATTTAAAATGATGATTTAAAAAGAATGGGTCACGGTACTACTAAACCAAAGCATCTAGGGTGCAATGCAAGAACAAATGCAAGAGCATGAAAGCGCCAATGCGAAATAAGCCCAAAGCAACCTTTGATATGCCCAGTAACTAGGGCAATACATTTTTTTTTTAAGGTTGGAGAAACTTGGCCTACAAGACCGGCACCTCCAAATGAGACTATAGAGTCATATCAATGATGTTCTTGATAGCTACTGTTCTCAAAATGACTAGTGAAGATGATGGATTTAATTTGAAGATTACTTGGCTCCTTCAAGAAAAATAAGAAAGTCGTCATCTTTGAACAAGGATTTCGTGTTTGTTTTCATTTAGGGGAATTTGTATTTGAAAAATCAATATCTAGGAACAATTCAAATCTATTCGGAATGCTATAATATTCGATCTGATTATAAAAGTATAATTAAATAATAGTTTCATAAATAATAATTTATAATATTAAATTACCCTAATAAGTTCACAAAATGTCACATGTAATTAAACAAGAAATTAAATGAAAGAAAACAATTCCTTGTAGACATCTATGTAATTTCAAATAAGACCTTTCAAAATCAACCCGATGGGTAGTGGTTTTAGTCCTTCAACATCAACCCTAGTCGAGTTTTCATCTTTTCCAATTCCCCTCTGCTTAGCACAAAGATTTCGAATTATAAGAATCGATATTCGAAAACTATCTAAATTTGTTCGAAAGTTAATCAAACGTAAATGTGGATAACGCTATATCCTATTCGTATTCGATTCATTTACATATCTACTTAGCAACAGTTAACAAACAGGTGAATGTAGACTACTCCAAATACCCCACCATGCATGCATTACATCAACATTGCACTGAGGTTATATATATATATCGTAGATGACCCTTGCTAAACGCCTACCCAACCTTTCATCATCTTCACCCACTCACAACTTGATTATTGATAACATCTCCATTTTCACCTTTTTTTTTTCTGGGATGAAATCTCCATTTTTTTTTTTTTTTTTTTTGATACTACAGTTACTTGTTTGGTTGGTGACTACTTGTTATTTCGTGCAGGGCACGTAGCCACTCTGGGAAATAATGAGAGAATGACCTAAGTGCCGTCTGGGACAAAGATTGATAGAGAGATCAGGAGACACAAAAGCCAGAACACGTATGATTCCAAGTCTGTTTTGATCACTTTCTTTTCTTTCTTGAGAAAAAGTACAACATTTGAGAGCTGAGTACTCCACGTTTTCCCAATAGGCCTTGTTCTATTATATATAAACCATAAAATTAAGAAAACAAAATGTTTTAATAACGATCTGTTTCAGAATTAGTTTGGTATTAACTTTTGTCACTTCATTTGTATGACATTTTCGTCTTTGATATTTATGGAAAGGTTGTATTCCTATATGTCATCAAAAAAAAAATTTTTTTTTTTGGTTGAAATATGCCATCATTCTTAACCAGCATTTTAAAATACAAGAATTGGGAAACGAATCGACCTCTTGAACTCCAATCTTATGAATCTCACACTGACACTCTTTTTTCCCTAAACATGTGAATTCAATACTGGACAAAAACAATTCCCCTTAGAATGATTGATTTTGAGTAGGGAATTACCCTCACACTGTTGGTGTGAGAAACCCTCTCCCAATTTTTTATTCATATGTTGAGCATTGATCTGGACATCCAAGAAGGATAGATCATAGAAGCACATTCGTAGTTCCCAAATGTTTGTACTAATATGATCCATGGGATAAAGATTGTCAGAACCCAACCTAAAGCCTCACTTGAATGCTGTTACACAAATTGATCCACTATAATTCTTATCCAACTCTCCAAAGCCTGGTTAACACTTACCCACCTGTTTGTTTCAAATCACTATCCATTTATCCTCCTACAAGAGCTAAAAATCACCACATCCGAGCCATCTGGGTTCCATTATTTGTGTGGGAGATCCTTCCATACCATAACAGACCAGTCTTGTTTGGTCCAAGTAGTATGAGGGCTTAAGGTCTAGAGGATCCTTGCTATTGGCATTTAGTGGTTACCTTCCATATACAGGCATTATTTAGACTGAACAATGCATCAGATCGGCCCCATTTCCTTTGAGATTTATCCAGTTGAAGGCTTCAACCAACGATGTTTCTTAAACAATTCCATGACAAACACATTCTTAGACAAACAGGATGGAATCATTGAGATGATTTCTCTATGAGACATAATAAAACGACAACTGACAAAGAAGCGGCACAGAGCACAAATCCATGGCAACTATAGATCACAACCTAAACTTCTACATGGGCAGTGGCACGAAAGAAGCCTGCTCATAACGACACTCTTGGGGTGTGAGGAGCTAGAAGCAATCTGGATGATAGCAACATACAAGGGGGGCGATCTCACAATGTGAATTGATATTTCTGAGTAAATCATGGACCTAAACATTAAGGCCAGGGAAATGCAACTAACCCATGAAGTAGAGAACCTTTAATTAACACATTGTATTACTTTCAGAGGCTTTAGGAGCACTGAACTGCCTGATCTCTCAAAGCAATAGGGATGCAGGTTAGAGGGTGAGGAGAGGTTTCCACCCATGCATGCAGCATCAACCCAACAGCATACCCAACTTACAAAACAACTAACCCATGAACATACCAGTTAAATAACAGAATCATAGTCTAATGCAACAGATCCAATGTTCTTAGACCAACATCTTAATCAAGTATACAAGAATGCAATTGTGGATTAAAAGGACAAAAACAAGACACCACATGGTTGCCTAGAGAATGAGATTCACCATAACTGACAATGAAGAAACCTGGTCTAGATTTTTCTAAATAACCTGACATGGTGGTTCCGCCTTGGATGCTATGAAGTCTCATCATATGGCAATTTGCAAGCAGCCATGCGGTCTTTTGGCTTAAATTGACCAAGCATTTCAGCCATGGTTCTGCAACGGCACTGGTTACCTGGTCGGGTCACATCTCCATAAACAGCCATTTCAATAATGTCAAGCTCCTTCTCTGCAACATGGAAAATCAGGGAAACATGGAGTCAATAACTCAATATCAACCACTCAACAAAAATGTAGCAAATATTTAACTGACCAAATCCAAACGACCCAACCACAGAAATGGGAAAGGGAAAGAAAGAAAAATGAAACAGAACTTTTGATGGGTTATTCAGGCCAGGCAGTCAATGAACCAAATGATACTACTGCCATTCTCATAACCATCCTAGTGACCCTTAAAAACAGATTTTACAATATCAAGGTCACTTTCCTTCCACATAAGCAACGAGGAAGGACATTTAAGTAAGCACATGTGAAGGGGTACTGTCGTCTGCTTCTTTTGCTTGTCAAAAAGAGAAGGGAGACCACTGTCTCTCTTCATTTGGTGGTTGCCAATGACAGGATCTATAGAGAAAAGGCCATATACCAACTTGATGATCCAAATAGTAAAATCTGTTATCATGGTCACCACCAATCCCCCACCCCCAAAGAGAAAGATAGAGAGAGAGTGAAAAAAAAAGAATGTAAGAAACAAGTGTATACAACAGAATAACTATCCGGTTGAAAGAATTTCACCAGCTTCTACCTATGACCTGCTGACTGGTAATCTGGCTGTAACTTGTACACTCAGGCATGGATAAACAGAACAAAGGCTTCTGCCCTGCCCAACAAGCCAACACAGTCATTATTCATCTACAAGAGAAAATAATTGTGTTAGGCTATGGCTGCAACTATCACAGACCTTACAGGATGTAGATTTTTGTAGACAGACAGTCGTAACTCACCATTCAATGGATCCCACCCAGGCGAAGTTAATAGGTTAAAACTTCAGGACTGTTAAGATCAAGTAATAGTCAGAGCTCTCTTCTGGACAGTCCAAAAGAACGAAAAAGGATAACACAATTGTACTACTCCAACTGGATTGAATTTTTGACCGGAAAGATCCACATGCATAACCAATTGACTAATGAATCCAGCATATCCCAAAGCTCTGCACAGGAGTGAACGTTATGATTACAACTCTTGTTTAAACAGGGTTACAATAGATTCTCCATAGCATCTACATCAAAAGTTATCTCAAGCTGGACCCCATAGCACAGAACAGAGTGTTAACCCTTAACATGAGTTTCACAGCTGAATATTGAACAGAGTGGTAACCCTTAACATGAGTTTCACAGCTGAAAATTTATGTATGTCATGAAAGTGACAGCTTCACAGCAGGAAAGAAAGGGATGTGAAGAGGGGAAGAAACCCGTAACCAATAACAAGAGTTTGTTTGTTCTACTATTGGTCAGAAGACAGACTAACCCACACAACCTAAATGGAATGGAACACCCAAAAATGAAGGAAGGCATGCATGCATCAGACATCAACTAGAAGTTCTAGAAGCCTAGAAATGATGCAACTAACATAAAGGATTCGATGTTGAAACAGTCTCTTCCTCCTCTTCTATCTTTTTTTTTTTCTTTTTTTGGGGTGGGGGGGCTTCATCTTCTTGATCATTTTCGTTCAATACTGAACAATTCATTGATACAACTGATCCTCCACCGTGTTGCAAGAATTTCATCAGTCAATCGGGGGCATCACCGCCCCTTTGACAAACAAGAGTTGTAAGTGAAAGCTACTTTACCTGAGCATCACAAAGACACAAATAAAACTACAAACAAGGTTACTGGTCAATCTTATAACCTCCAATTCAGAAAGTTAAATTAGCTAATGTAACTGTCTGAGATGGGCCATATGGCACTCCACAGTTTTCCCACAGAGAGAGAGGGAGAGACCTAGATTTCTGCTTTTGGTCAAACGACTCAAACCCCATCTCAATGCCACATTCAAGTTCAATTATAGGATGTAAATCAAATTATCCTTGAATATCGCTTAAACAAGTCAATGAAAAACAAATATCTTGGCTATTTAATGGTGAAGTAAAAAAATTTCTCTGCCAATTTCTCACTTGAGGAAACTAGAGCCATCTCTAATCCAACTTCCCTCCACATAAAACAGTCATTGACGTTAAGGCGAGATGGTATTTAGCCATTACAGTGTCTCTTCACTTCCTCCCAGCCATCAGCCTTGGAATGATCAGCCAATTTGGATCGATTCTGGCCAATTCGAAATGGGTTTTTAAGCCCCCCCCCCCTTGATTCTAGGGTTTTTTTCTGACCAATTCATGACATTTGGATCGTTCTGATTCCGATTAATTGAAAGCTGTTCCCAGCACAACAAAAGTAACAATAACAACGAGGACAGCAGAAACACTTGAAGAAGATCATGTCAATTCATCTGCGGAATCAGCTTTTCTAATTTTTCAATTTACTTTTCCGGATTTTTGTTTTGTTTATTATTATTTATTTATTTCTTCTTTTTTTTTTTGTTGGGTTGCGGGTTGGGGGGGGAAAAATAATCCTCCTCATTCAATCAAGAGCACGTACCAGTAAACTTTAAATCACAAGAGAAACCCTGCATAGCAGTTTTCTCCACCAAGTCCTTATCTGATTTAAATCGGTTAACCCTGGTTTGAAGAATTTGACAGTTCTCAGCTGTAGATTCTCCACCTGCAATAGTACCGATTATAAGAAAAATATCAAAACCCTAATACTAAATTTACAAATAAACTCATCAATGGCAATCGAGAAACAAAAGGTAAGAAACCCATTAAGTAGACAGAAAAAACCAGAATTAAAGGGACGAATCAAGGTAGTGGATTACCTTTAGAATATGGTAGGATGTGGTCATACTCGAAACAGAGACATCCATAGCAATTGCAGAAGCGTTTACAAACGATGTTACCGGCAGGGTCTTTCCGCCAGCGCTCCGGGTGCCGTCCGGGGACGATATCAGCTTTTTCCCAGCACAAGTTCTTCGTTTTCGCATCAAAGAACCGTGGCCTTTCCTTTTTGCTATTGCTGCCATCCGAATGAGAATGCTCCGGCGAAGCACTCATCTCTCTCTACTCCTCTATGTAACTATTGTGAGACTTACAGAGAAGAGGAGAGTATGAGTTACTTTCCCCACTCGCGACCTCTTGTGTCCGAAACCAAAATATAACCTCCGATTCTCCAACGCCGCCGGTGGTCCATAGGTACCTGTTGATTGGTTCTCCCAGTTTTAGCTTTTCTCCAATCCTCCGCCGCCAATAGAGCTTAGTGTTTAAAGCGAGGTTTTAAAACAGGAATCGTTGAATGAATCGGTCCTGTGGATTCTGAGTCAGATCCAATTTTGAAAACGGCCAGAATCGGTCTCAATAACCCTAAACTTAGCCATTTGACATGAAAACCCAAAAAACAGCAGAAATCGGAATCGGATTGGCAAGGCCAAGGTTAGTAGCCGTGTCCAGATATTTTCTTGTTTGATCATGATGTGATAGGATCCACTAGGCACACCTTGGGCCACTCACACAGAATGTTTAGTGTTCTTCACAACTTTTAGTAAAAGTTGAATGGTTCTCATTCAACCCCGATATGAACCAATCCATGCGATTGTGGGTCAGTATGGGCTCGCAGGACTAGTCAGGCCTAAGGCTTAGATACTCGTCGTTAGAAAAAAAAAAATGATGGGGCCCAAACCCAACCTAATTAAACCATACCAATGCAAATTCCACTCGCCCAGTTAGAGTGAAAATATGTTTTTGAGATTGAAGCTATATTACTAACATGGCAGATGGTTTCTTGAGCAGCTGTGTAAGAAAGTGCACCAATGAGGTATGACAAAATTGCATCATACATAGGAGGGAAGTGAGGCTATTTCTTGGGAGGAAGAAATAAATCAAGATAGCAGTCATTTCAGAATCTATTGGGTTCCTCTCTCTCTCCATAAATAATGGGTCTGCATAATATATGTTAAGTCTCACTGAGATTGTCATCGAAGATTTTTCTTTTTTTTTTCCCTAAAGGATCTGTCATATTTTAAAAAGGCAGGTCTCTTCGCAACAGTAAAGCTGCAAACCAAGAAACAGCCTCTCCACAAAAGAGGGATAAAACTACATCCATATGCCCCTGCCCATATATTGTGGTAGCAAGAGCCTCCTGCACTGGATATGACATTTTTTATTTGTGAAATTTTACACAGGTGATGGCATTTTTTATGTGAGTAGATGATTAGTGATTGAATCCTCTAAGTAAATACAGCAAGAATCCATCTCTCTTTTTCTCTGATATGTCTTGTTATAAACTCTTATAATCTCCCACGATGAACATGGGTCTGTCACGAAAGCAAGTACTGATAAAACCAATCCCTGACCCTGTACACATGAAGCAAGAGAAGAGAAGAAGAGGCTCACAAATAGTCAATGTGAACTGAGAGCTGTAGGGTTTATTATATCACAAGGGATTAACCACCTTCACGCGCAAAATGAAAATCCCATCCAAACTATGCAGCGAAGCATGCTTGGTTGCCTCCAAGTGGTGTCTCCTTACATCTGCTGGATGGTTCAGCATGAGGGATAGATTATGTGACTGAACTACCACCCTACCCAATTTTTTTTTTTTTTTTTTTTGTGTGTGTGTGTGTGTGTGAGACAGAGAGAGAGAGAGAGAGATGCAGATTGAGAGCATATAAGCTGAATGTGTTTGGAATGACTGAATTCATAGAGCAGAATAAATAAATCAAGTTAGCGGTCAAGTTCAAAATCATTGATTCATTGAAAGAATGGCATGAATGCTTCTGGGAACATTTGGCACAAGAAATGGAGCATGGTAATTCATCCACATGCAGTGCACTCCAAGTGATGTACATGAAGAAGTCTACCCTTACACTTTCGTCTCAAAGATATATGTTGATGACACTGCCAATCCCTCAACATCATAAGTTCGAACAAGTCTCTGTCTCTTGCCAGGCGACTCCATCCAACAGAACTCCAGATGAAAAGACTTAGATTCTGCCACACTCTTTGCAACATCACAGGGGCATCCCATGTACATTCCTCCAGGCAACAAGGTTATCTGAAAGCCTCCATCAAATGTCACCAAGTTCTCAGATATGTAGCCCGTCCAATGGACATTAGTAGTAATATTTCCATCATTAGTGGTTGAAGTAATGTCCTGGATATGAGGATCAAGTCAGAAATTGATCCAATACATATTTATAAATGAAATATAGATACAGGTAAGCCAAAAGATGCTAGGGAATATGTCGATATCTCAGACCACTATCAATCAGATTTAAAACTCGGGATCCAGAATTGGATCTGACCCTGCTGGTCCCATTCTAAATCAGCCTATCCCACTCAACCCTGGTCAATCCAAGGTGTAAATTGGAATAGGCTAGTCAGTCGAGTTTTCAAGTGTATTGTTTTTGTATCAGTATATCAGTCTTTGCCCGCTGATTCTGATTTGGGTAAGCCAATATGCCAGATCTGAACCCAATGATCTAAACCTTGCATGCCATTAAGTCATCACTCCAAGGCCAAAATGCTTAATAAATTAGAGCAATGAACTTCCTATAACAATAATTGGAAGAATTGCTCAAGTAAGAGTCTATAAAGCACCAGGCAATCTACATAATTGTTGACCTATCCAAAATCTAAGTGGTCTTATCATGCCCATTGTAAAATTACTATTTTGTCTCCATTCCCCAATAAGTGGCATGACTTACTAAATGATCGATAACTCAGAAACCCTAAATGGACAGAAAATCGTATACAAACAAGCTTTGTATAATCGGAGTATCAGTTCGACAGCAACAAATTAATAGTAGGGGTAGTCTGGTATTCACTTCAAAAAGTTGCAAGACGTATTTCATACACACCAAAGAGTTTTCATACCTAGAATCCTCCAATCTAGAGAAAATTGAGCTTCCTAATCAAATTACCACATATTCTGAAGAGTATTAAATCTTTTGAGATTCCACAAACCTGAATCAGTTGACCTTTCTCGTCCATTTCAAGTAAAGCAACGGTGTCGGCTTCTGCAATTGTGGCCCCATAAACCCCACTACGTTTAGTTACAGAGTGGCCTTTCCACCTTCCAAGAAATGGCATTATTCTGTTTGTGCTATCCTGCAAATCAAGCAGGGATACAGAGGTTTAATTTGACATGATCCATTCAAATAAAAAAATGACCAAACAAAATAGATCACATCAATCAATGGTCAGCAAATTTCTTCAAAATATTTTGCGTTACAAAGTTAGGGAAGATTACCTTAGAATTTTCTAGGGAAGGAAAAAGAGTCAACCCGTGACCTTTTTCTTCAAGAAAGATAAGAAGCATTTCAAGAACACCTTTTGGGTCCATAATGTGGAAGGCCCTTGCTCGGATATCTTCCTCCTGTGAGTAAAGGCAATTCTCACATACAACAGAAGGTCGACGAGAGGGAAGCTTTAGGTTTCTGAACCAGAACAACAGAAATGTGAAGAAAGCAAGCAAATACAAAACAGCATGATTACCCAATACTTTTAACCAGTAATGGGGCAATATCTGGAAAGAAAGTGGATCCTTGCCTAGCATACTACTTGACATGATGAAGAAATGGACCACTCCAATCATCCAATTAATGGCTGTCACTTGCAATATCACCCAGGTATAGTAATCATTTGACAAACTTTTTTGCCTTTGTGGTTGCTCTTTCTGTGTACAGCATGAAATCATGCAATACATTAGATGGTTAAAGATGTCCAATCTAAGTAAATTTTGCCATCAGAATATCTCAGAATTTAGACCTCAACCAGGAGCCATTCTTCCCTGAATGCCAAGTACTACAATTAAAATAACTATGGGGGAAACATTGTCTCTAACTCTGAATGCTTCACCCACTCATCAGCCCCTCCCTGTTGAGGACTTGACAGAGATAGTGTTGATGCAACTAGACCAATAAATGGATTGGTAGATCAACCCAGCTTAGGAAAAACCCAACCAAGCAAGCAACAGAATGAGAACCTTGCACATGAAAAAGAACGAACCCCAGAAAACTAATTTGAGCATACAACTTCTTTGCAGGGAAAGAACCTTGGTCCCTGAACATGGAAGATTTTGATTAACACTCTGTCACACAAAGATTTCAAAATTTTAAAAAATAAAAATAAATAAATAAAATTTTAAGGTTCTGCCCCGATTTAATCAACTCAGAAAATTTCAAATTTTCAGGATTGCATTTCATCTCCAGGTAAGACCACAATCAATATCCAAACTACTAAATACAGCCCTAGATGAGTAGAAACCTATCACTGTTAACATTTAGCTATTGTAACATCAAACTGTTCCATATTGAATGATCAAGAACAGATATAGATGAAGCAATCCCAATATGCAATCAAGGGATTTCTCATCTGCAGTAAGAAATTGAAATCCCATTCGTTCTAATCCCTATGGTATAAACAAAGTCCTGTTAAGTCATGTAGAAGCACAAATTCTTTATTTAGTTCACACCCACTTAGTAAGCAAGGGATACCATATTCTGTAATTTTACTCCTAATGATGGTTGAGGATCTTGAGATTCACAATTGTGATATCTGGCAGTTACAGGTGAGAAGCACTCACTTGGGTGATTCTTCACCGATATCGTCTTCACCAAGAATCCCTTGTCTCAATACAGTCTCCAGCATTCCAGCTGTCTGGTACCTTAGAGAAAACGCCCTCTCTTTGGGGAAAAAACCAATCTGCAGACTACCCAAGAGAGATAGTTAACAGGAACATTTCATGAGCTATTCTGAATTGGAAACCATATCGATGATAAACACCCCACCCCCAAAGCATAGATAATGGTCTCACCTGCTGATATTTCTCCACGGTGAACATGTTGGTTTCTTTGATTTGGTACTCTGCCCACTCGGGCTCAGGATCAAATCCTGAAATTGAAGTGCTTGATGGAGGTTGTTTTATGTACAGCCTACAAAGATCAGGCACAAAATAAACATTTTGAGTAACAATAAACAATAGATGCAATGAATCAAAAGTTTCAGCTAGTTTTTGACCAATAATGGTAAAATGCACTTGGCTGACATCATTAACTACTGATAGCCAACCAAGAAAGCAAAGGGTTGGCATATGTAATTTGAAAGGTACAAAGTCAACTTCTGAGCCTTCAAACAAATCAACTCCCTTCTTTTTTATATTTCATAAGTAGAAATTCATGACATAACAAGCTTCAGCTCTGGTTTGGTGATGATGATGATGATGATGATGATATAACCATGTAAATATCAGTTGCCAATCCATCACTAAATTGCAATGGTTTTATCCCATTAATTATGGACTAACAACTGCAAATTGTGCTATAAGATCCATATCTTTCAAAATCCCTGAGTGCTACATGTCAAGTTGTGAACAAATCACTATAAGAATGGGATCTGTATATGCACGTCAACTCTGGCAGGAATTCCTTGAAATATCCTTTATGAATATTACAAAGAATGTTAAAGAAATGTTTGAATCAAATGATAAAACAAAATTGCAAACAACTTCATTTTTAAATGGACAATTCTCTCCAATTACCATAACCTAAATTCCCAAATGTAGCTAATAGAAGACTTATCGGGCTAAATCGCCCTGCAGGGTTCGATGAAGAATAAGCTAATAATGGGATTTTTTTGAGAAATGGGAGACACTAGTTAACGGCCTGCCCGGTGTTACATCATAGGCACATTGAGAACGTAGATAATTGTAACCATATGCATATGAAATGACAGCAATGGAATGCCAATCCTCGGGCTTTATTTGTAAAGTCTCTATTCCTTGTTAAATATTAGAGAAAAACCACCTCAAATAAGTAAGATGCAAAATAAATTCATAAAACCTCCAACAAATATGTAGATGGTACATTATATCACTAGCACCAAAAGAAAAAAAGTATTCTTAGGTCCAGTGTAAAGAGTATTCCCTAAACCTGTGAGCCATCATCGGCAAACAAATGAGATTTTATCAACCTAAGATGGAATTTGCTCTGAAATCTACGTTCTAAGGAAAGGAGAGAATAAACAATTGCCATCACAAGGTGCATTAGGGTCATCATGAAGTAAGAAACAACAAAGCGAAATTGAAACTTGAGAGAGGGGGGGGGGGGCTAAAGACTATTAATGCATCATAAATTTGTCAACAGGTTGCATACTCGTTCGAAGGATTTAATCACTATGAAGAACCCAAAAGCTTACGTTTGAATTAGACTGGTCAGTTCATCTTCACCGTATGAGCTAGCCGCAAGCTTTGTACTCACTTTTTGCAACAAATTTCCTTTGTAATCAAATTGCTATGAGATTCAAAGAATGGGAAAAACTCTGATTAATAAAACCTGAACTAGTGAAGCACGGGAGAAATAACGGTCTAAACTTGAGGATTCACACTTACATAGAAGGATCCGTTCCAGTGGCCCAAGTTGAGTTCGATAAAACGTTGCAGAGCGTCAATGCTCATAGATTCTTCGCTTCGGTTCTGCTGTTTTTCCGAAACACCAGCTGAAACTGCCTGAGTTCGAATTCTCCGCGACAATGGAATACGGCCATTACCGGACCTTAACGTTGGAACCTTTACAGGGAATCCTCGATTACGAGTTTGGAGCTTTCGCCATTGCGATTGAAGAGATTGTAGCCATTGCTGTTGTTTTCCGGACGACTTTAGAATTGCAGGAAAAAAAGGATCTAATCCAGTCCTCAAATCCTTATCCGAGTATCCGAACTCTGCTCATCTGCTGGAAATGGAGAATCGCCTGTGTTGAATCGTCATGTATCTCAAAATACTCGTCCGAGTGGACCCAATTTGCAATAGAGTGGGCCACCCCATTGACATCCCCATTGGTGTGAACAAAAATACAGCAAGAAAATAGTTCTTTCATTAAAACACAATACAAGCAATAGAAGAAGGGGAGAGGGATGGGGAAGACACACACTTAATGAGAGTAAAGCAGTCCGAAAGAAATAGTAACACAAGAAAGGCCAGCTTACCTAGTAGAAGAGAGAGCTAACTTGACTGCCAAGGCCTCCCCAAACAAAGCTGACGCAAGGGCAAGGTGGTTCAAGGGAAGAAGACTAATCTCTTTCGCTGAAACTAAAACCAACACAACCCACTCCAAGGGTTTTTGGGCGAAAGCAAGTAATTGCATCCGTGAAGATGGAGAAGCTTCCAAAGAAGGTGAATCGTGGTTTCAAATATGAGAGGGTGTGTGGTGTTCTCTGTAGTGAAACCTTCTCCCATATGTTTTACAATCATCTATTCCAATATAAATCAATTATGTGGGGGATACTCTAGTCTGGAAATACTTATCTATGGCATGTATGACAGTCTGATCATGTTCTACTCCGTGATCGAAGAATCTATATAATATTTTCACTACGTGTTACTCATGACAAGAAAAAAAAAAAAAAAAAAAAAAGATTCCATTGAGGGTCTCATTAGCTTGTTATAATTGGCTCTTATTGATCTACTACCGATTTTTGTTTTCTGATTAAATTCAATTTTTCGTATATAAATAAAGGATCTAGCAAAAATATATATATATATATATATAAATAAAGGAAAAAATAAATAAAATGTGTCACTCTTGTGTAGTTTCAACATTCGTCTCTCACATAATAAACAATGGTGAAGTGATTTAAATCTTTTTTTCTGACTATCTAAATCCCATGTGGATCCCAAACATAGTTAGCAAATTTGGATTCGGGAATTATTTGGGCGGAGAATTATTCGGAATAATTCGGTTGATTAATTTAAGGATTTGGTCAAAAAAACTTATTGGGTTTTTTTTTTTTTATTATTTTAAATATTGTTTAAGTGGACCGAATAATTCGGTTTAATTTGGATTCGGTCTGAATTATTCGCGTTTTATATTCACTTTTGAAAAAATCGTGAATTTTACCGAATTTTATTTTTAATTCGGATTCGGTCATAATTTTTTATAAAATTTGAAAAAATTCAATTCGGCAGAATCATTCGCGAATTATTCGGCCGAATTGATAACACTGATCCCAAACGGATGATATAATTATGGGAAATTTATCACGCCACCCCCTGGAGAATGTTACAATGATAAGACCATTTCCTCTATTTCACCAAATCATTCTCACACCCCCTACTTTCAGTGACTGTTAAAGAATATACCTTATATGTTGATGTCAGTAATTATATTTTATTTTAAATACCAAAATGCCTTTATTAAATATGAAGTACGTAAAATACCCCTGTATTAAGTTGCTAACACATTCTAATAACTAATTTATCGTTCTCCCAAATCGTGGGATTTAGACCACTATCGATCGTTCAAAGCAGTGGCAGAGGTATCAATGACGGGCCACGACTAGTAGACCACTGTGTTTATTCTTTAAAGGCGGCAACTGCTATTGTTAGCTCCAGCCTCTCCTTCATATACAGAAAGACCATAAGTCTATAATCCTCTCTCTCTCTCTCTCTCTCTCTCTCTCTCTCTCTCTCTCTCTCTCTCTCTCTCTCTCTCTCTCTCTCTCATTTTTTGGGATTCCACCGCTGATCTTCCATGGCTTGATCCCTCTCCCAAACCCTACTTCGAGTCTCCTCTTCTCCTTCATTTATCTCAACTAAAAGCCCATCTTTCGCACTATCGTCACACTTTCTAAAACATAGGAATAGATCGAATCATTTCGAGAAAACACAGCTGATCGAGGTTGATCTTGATTCCGAGAACAAAGCCCCCTTTTGGGAATGAGGAGACTTGAAGATGTAATCCATGGAATCACCGTTAGAAGATCGGCACCGGATTGGGTCCCGTTTCTACCTAGATCTTCTTACTGGGTTCCTCATCGGAGACAGCCTCATGGAATCATTGAGTTGGTTTGTAAGTTAGATAATCCTTTGCCGAAGGAGGAATCACTTTCTCTTTCAACTGTTTGTGGCTGGCCTTCATCGGCCCTTCATCGTTCTCTCCACCTACCTACTTCTCCGAAGACGTCTCCTCATCATAGTAATCATCAACCGCATACTCCGCTCTTGCAACGATTGAAGCTCTAAAATCCAACGGAATAGTCGATAAATGAAAATCTCTAACGGCCAAACCAAACCCAAACTTCGCAGAAAACTCAAAACATTAAGATGAATAAATTTCACCACTAACCATGGTTTAAAGTATCTCCGATACCGATACGATACCCTCCGATACGTATCTTAAATTTAGCTGATCGATACGATACACACCGATACGATACATGGAATTTTTAAAATCCTTTCGTATCGATATATATCCTACGATACATACCGTTATGCGCCAATACACTATCGATAAAATATAAAATCGAGGCAAAATATACATTTTGGTATGTATGGGTAAGTATCGGTGAGTATTTATATGTATCGTTCGGTACATATCGATGAGTATCAGTACATATCGGTGAGTATCGGTATATATCGATCAGTACGTATCGGTGAGTATCGGTACATATCGGTATGTACCGATATGGTGCGCTATGGTCATCTAATGGCCAAGATGGGTATTTTTCAAAAAACACGATTTTTTGAGGGTTTTTCTTCCAAAGTTGCTGCCAGCCATATTTCTCTCTAACTAAAGTAGAAATCAAGGTTGGGAACAAGGATTTTACATTTATGGGACAACTGCAAACCTTGAATTCTTAGTGCGATACCCTCAATTTAGTGCTTATGCATAATCATGGTTTGAAGTATCGGTGCGTATCGTGCCGTATCGGCCGATACGTATCCGTATCGGTAGGCATCGGCACGATACATATCGATACGTATCCGTATCAGTAGGCATCGGCACGATACATACCGATACGTATCATGAAAATTTTAAAACCCTTATGTATCGATACGTATCCTACGATACACACCGATACTCACCGATACACCACCGATACGCACCGATACTCACCGATACGTACCGATACTCTATGAAAAATTCAAAATTGAAGTGAAATGTACGTTTCGGTATGTATCGGTATGTATCGATACGAATCGGTGCGTATTGGTATGTATCGACCGATACACACCGATACGTATCGATACGGTCATAAAATGGCCAAAATGGGTAATTTTTTAGAAAAACATACATTTTTGAGGTGTTTTTGTTCCAAAATTGCTGCCAACCATTTTTCTCTCTAACTAAAGTGGAAATCAAGGTTGTGAACAAGGATTTTACATTTATGGAACAATTACAAACCTTGGATTCTTAGTGCGATACTCTCAATTTGCTGTTTATTCATAATACATGTTATATATAACTTTTTTTAACTATTTTTTTATGCAAATGTGTATAAAAAAGTGTTTCCTATCCATTTATGTGCGTATCTTTAGCGTATCTTAGCGTATCTCCGATACGATACGATACCCTCCGATACGTATCTTAATTTTGGCCGACCGATACGACTACCGATACCGATACTTTAATCCTTGCCACTAACACATAGAGTCTTTAACAGTTTCATAAGCTATTGCAGCTGGATCAAAATGAAATGACCCCAAAGAGATCAAAGCAATTCGAGTCTGCTTTGATGCCAAGGAAGCAATCGAAGTTGACTTCTTGAACAAGTGATTCATCTTGTTTAATGTTTCTGTAGCCTTGTAAACTCATAAAAGTAACAGTAGACGCCCCAAGAACCAAAGAAACATGAAATTAATTGGAGCTTTCCAGGTAGATAAAACCCTACAAACCTCATGTTAATTGTTGCTTGTAGGTTTGTTTCTTTTAAATTGATTTGTGGGAGATTATTTTTTTTTTCCTTTATAGGTTGAAGCTGTTTTGGATTATTCCTAGATTGATTATTTGCAAATTCTCATATGGTTCTAACACAATATGGTTTTTTTTTTTTTTTTTCTTTCTTGCCGATGATCTAAGATGGCAACGATGGGAAGCGCATTTCTCGTTGGAGACTAAAGGAGATGTATTCGCCAATGATGGAACTAGCGGTTGGAACTCACCCTTGGTCGCAGTATGGAAATAAGGAGAGAAAGAGATTATGAGAATGAAATGGTAGAATGGTAAAGAGGGGTTATATAAGGGCAAAAATATCATTTCATAGCATTCATTAATAGTGACTGATGGTAGGAGGTATGAGAATAATTTGGTGAAACAGACGGAATGGTCTTATCATTGTGGCATTCTCCAGGGGGTGGTGTGGTAAATTTTCCTATAATTATCTAGATCTTCATTCATATAGCATGAAAAGTTAAGGAAGCCTCCCACCATAAATTTATGGTTGTTACTAAAAACCTCAAATCGAACATAACCGATAAAAGAAACCAGTTCGGTTCGATTTGGATTATATAGGATCAATTCAAGTGTCCAAGGAATTTGGAAATAGGGGTCTGAACCCTAAAATTCTAGGATGAATCAATCGATTTGATTTAACCGGAATTACAATCAGGATTGATCGATTCTGATCCGAGTTGACTTGAATCGGCAATCCCGAATCCGATTCCTCAAACCATAACTATAATTACAAACGTTATACTTCACCCAACTTTCCCCTATAATAAATAAAATTTCCCCTTCTCTCTTGGTATTAATTTAGCCGTTGTGTGGTTAATCCAATTTGAAAGCCAGAGTTTTTGTCCCAATTGTATGATTCCAACGATGGAGCAGGAGAAGCAAATCAAGCAGCAGAGCAGCAGCTCCAACGATATTAGCCTTCACAAACCCCTCCGTTGCATCGTAAAACTGGGTCTGCACCTCTCTGTCTCTCTATCTGCTCCTCATTTTATAATCAAACTTGTGTATGTAGAGCACAAACTCTTATAAATTTAACAATTCGAATAAGACAGGGAACGAATGAGGAAGAGAGAGCTCAGAATTAGTTTTTGTTAATTTTATAGCAGATATTAACACATTTAGTTATTTGCGATGTGACCTAGGTGGTGCTGCAATTACTTGTAAGAACGAGATAGAGAAGATAAACGATGAAAATCTGGAAATAGCTTCTTCACATCTGAGACAAGCAAGGAACTCGTCTTTTTCTTCAAACAAAGTTATTGGGATGGATTGGAGTAAGCGACCAGGGGTTTCAGAGATTTCTCCATCTTTGGATGATTTTGGGGATTCTCCATTGTTGGATTCGAGCAACTTTATTGTCGTTCATGGAGCAGGTTTTACCTCAGTTTTTTACATAATGGGATTGGATTTTATTTGAGTTGGATTCGTACAGAACTGGAATAAGTGATGGCGAATCAATGATCATAGTGTAGCTTCAGTTTGTTTCAGTATGTTTCTTATAGTGAACCATGGTAGTATGAAATTGACCATTGAAGTTGGAGTTTTTACAGTTAAAGTTCTTGCTTTTGTTTGACCATTATTGTTGGATATAGGTTCGTTTGGTCATTTCCAGGCGAGCAGATCTGGAGTCCACAAGGGAAGATTGCACCTGCCTCTTGTCATGGCTGGTTTTGTAGCGACCCGAATTTCTGTAAGATATTGATACAGCTAATTTTTAGATATTACTGTTTTGGAAACTTCCCATTTTTAGTGGTTTTGAAACTTCATGGAGTGTTGAGTCTGGTATATGGGCTTCTTAGTTTGCTCAACCATTTCATGCTTAATATCCATACATTTGAATAGCAAGTCTGGATGAAAGGGCATAATTACCAAAATTAGGACATTGAACTGTTGCAGCCCTCTTGGATCCACTTTATGTATTGTACTCATCTTATCTGGCCATTTGGCAGCTCATTGTATTCCATATGTCAGCAGTGCTTCCATCTTCAATATGCACCCCTTGCACATCAGTTTTTGTTTTTAAAGCAGTTCTGTTGCTTATTGATTATCTTGGACTTTAACACGTTGGGGGACTTTCTTGCAAATCTCTTTATGAAACATTTATGATATGCATGAGGAGAAATTGCAACGTCTCTCAATTTTAAGTTGCTGTTAAATACATAAATTTTACACAGTTTGTGACTCCCTATTATTTGAAATAACTAAGTTCTCTTCCTTATTAATCAGTCTCAAGGATTATTGTCTGTCATAGAAAGTTGTTACTTACCTGGATTAAACCATTCTACTTCCAGATTTATCATTTTGTTTTATTCTACTGTTTCAGGTGACATCTCTCAATCTCGAAATTGTGAGAGCACTAGCTAGAGGTATTTATTCTGCTGATCAGCTTTTTTTCTTTTCTCTCTCTCTCTCTCTCAAAAGGAAAAAAAAATCTGTTCTTCGACTTCAATTTGTGCATCCTTGGGTTTTGCTAAGTCAGTATTATT
Organism: Macadamia integrifolia; assembly: GCF_013358625.1. Classification (NCBI taxonomy): domain Eukaryota; kingdom Viridiplantae; phylum Streptophyta; class Magnoliopsida; order Proteales; family Proteaceae; genus Macadamia; species Macadamia integrifolia. The sequence continues at coordinate 15,617,084 of NC_056560.1, forward strand.
ACTTGAGGAACAAAGCAAATAGATCTCTTTAAAATGCCAAAAAATTGGTGCTCTGACCTTTGTCGATACCTTTTAACAAGTTCACAGTCTCACGTTTGAGTCAGCTGGTCTGCATCAGGCTCCATGACTTCATGTTTGGTCTTTATCAGTTTAGAGAGTCACATATAGGTGATCTCTGCTCACTGTGGATTTTATTGTCAAACTTTCTTATTTGTGGAGAAAACATATGAAGTTGATAATGTGGGTGATTATGTTTGTTATGTTATGTTTTCTCTCTTTATGTTCTACTGCAGTGACAATATAGTCTCTCTTCTTCCTTTTTGGTTATCATGGGATATAGTTTCTTGTATCCTTCATTATTTGAATTAGACTGACTGAATATGTCTATAGCTATATCAGACCCATATATAGCCCGTTCACAGCCCTACGTTCATCTGACATGAGTGATATTTTATTTGAACCAGAAGATCCCAGGCCCCACATATTTGGGTTCCAACAATCCTGCATTTATTGAACATGTATGTGAAGGGTTGGTAGCTGACATAACTAGTGTTCTTCAACTCTTTCATATGCTAGAATGAATATGTTCACCTTTTAGAACCGCTGATGGTTATGTAGTGTCTGCTACTTGCATCTCAAATGATCATTGCTGTTATTTGTCACCTAACCATATCACTTTGGAATATAGGCAGTCTCTTGAATTACTCATGACTAATGGAATTCACTGTTTTCTTGCAGAGGGTATTCCATCCATTGGAATGTCACCATTTGCTTGTGGATGGTCTACTTGTGAAAGAAATGTTAGAAGCATCCAAGAAACCTGTGGCTTATGAGATCATTTGCAACAGCCAACTGCACCTGGATTATTTTCTTTTCTGTGAATTGATCTTTAGGTTAAAACCCCAAAAATTGAAACTAATGCTGTTATATTTTTGACAGATTGCTTCTGCTGATATATCTCAGGTAGCAAAGGCTGTTAACTCTGGTTTTGTTCCAGTAAGTGAGAACTATTTTGCTTATTAAAAGGGTTCTGTAGGGCTCATGGTTTTGTGATACTGGCCTTTCCATATGCTTCCTTCTCTTTAATGTGAATGACCAATATTAATCTGCAGTTAACTAAGTCTAAATGGTAGTGAGACCATATAAAACTGAACGAAAAAAATTCTGTTCAGTTTTGGCTTTGAAAAGTGAAAATTTCATTCGGTTTTGGTTTAGACAAAAAACGTCGGTTTTGAACCAAACTGAATAAAGTGTAACCTGTATAAACCAAACCAAATATAAACCATACTAAATCCTACAATCATGTGTCTATAATAGGTTTCTTTGTTGAGTTGTGTAAAAAAAGTTTAAAGGTACTGGATTCGACATTGTTGGATCGTATCTTCATGAGGTTGTAATTTCCTTCCCAAATTTATTTTTTTCAGCAGGTTCTTTCCACTTAAAACCGAATTGCCAAGACTGTGTATGAACCAAATGTAACAGAATAGGAGCCAAATAAAACCAATTTGAGTTAGTTCAGTTTCAGTTTTGAGGTCATGAAAATTATTTGGTTTTGGTTTTTACATATGGTGTCTTGAACCAAACCGAAAAACCAGAATTGAACCAATTGACACCCTTAAGCAAAAGGCATGTAGTTGAATTGTTAATGTTATTGAATATTGTTGTATGGTAGGGGGGACAATGTTTGAAAGTGTGGCAGGCTTTCTCAGCTTAGAAAACGCCTTCCAAATCAACTCTTGGCTGTTTATAGGAAGGAGAACAAGATTGTTTGCATAGATGGGATGGTGTGGATTGCTTTGCACTGACCAATATGCTGTTTGAGTAGAAATGGCTTCAAATTCAATTTTAGGAATCACTTATCTGCAAAACCAATGATAAAGTTTAAATCAGTGGGAAAAAGTTGGAACATAATATAAATGGCTTAAACAAGGGTTCTTATGGGACTAGCTGTCCCTCTAATTTTCTCACCATCAAATTTATGACTTTCCAATAAAATAAGAAACCAAAAAGTACATAGGTGGCAACTAAAGTGAAATGGGATATGGGTAGAACTTAATAATACTGGATGATGTGATTTTTGCTAGTGGATTGTGCTTTATATTTTTCTCTGACATTTCCCGCTCTCTAGACTTTAAACGGCTTCATTGGACATGTTTAAATATCATGGATAATCCCTTACTTGTGTAGGTTTTGCATGGAGATGCTGTGCTTGACAATCTGAAGGTCCGGTTTGTCTGAGTAAAGCTGGTGGATTCTTTAGTCCTTTTCTTAGGACTTAATATATTTATTACTGATAGTTGTTTCACTTAATTGATCAGGGCTGCACCATATTGAGTGGTGATGTGATCATACGTCATCTTGCTGAGCGACTAAAGCCTGAATATGTTGTTTTCCTCGTATCCATGTATGCAGCAGGATAAATGTTTCATGCATGAGCAACTTATAAGTTTATGTAATGGTCTCCTTCATAAGAATCTGGGAAAACCTAATAAGAACACATATCCTAACATTTAAATTTAGAAGATCAATTAATAATTTAATATATTTGGTATAAAACATAGAAATTTTTCTGGATTTTTTGTCACCACAGTCAAATCAAACCCTCCAAAAGATGACAATTTTGAATTTTCACACAGAAACCGAGTTTCTTGAGCATATGGTTGAACAGATTCCATTTTTGAAAATTTAACCTATTGGAGACTATTTTTCTTTCTTTCCCTCCAATTCATCTTGGTTGCTTGTCTATCTTTGCCAGTCAACTTTACAAAGAGATCAGAAACTTTTAGTACTAACCATATGATAGCTTGACTTCATTTTCTTTAAGATAAATGACCCAATAGTAGTTGGTCAATAATTTCGTTGTGATGCACATTAGAAGTTTGGACTAGCTGGGTTCATCAATCAGTGGCCCAGATTAACACATGAATGTCCTATGTGCCAGACCAGGGTGGGTTAAGGCAATTGTTGTATGGATAGGAACAAAATACCATTTCCAAATTTCAATTTTTGCTTTTGATTGGCCCCTCTTTTGGAATTAATTTTCCATATGTAATTCTTGTATATCTAATGAGTACTGAATTACATAATGGAGGTCTAAAATTGAACTTACTTACCATGCCACATTCTTTAAGCCACAAACTTCCTATGGGTTGCTTGAGCAAATTAATTTCTCCACATTTTCTCCTTCACATTTCGGAATGAAGACAGATGTTTTGGGAGTGTATGACCGTCCTCCTACAGACTCAAATGCAGTACTCCTAAGGGAGATTGGTGAGCACTTGATTTTAGTCCCCAAGTTGTGCTTCTGTTCTGTTTCATTGATTTTTTCTTACTCTTCTAGGGCAAATCCTTAAGAAGTTAATTGAGTCTTTTTTTATTTAAATTTGAATTGTGTATTTTTTTTTTCTGCTTATAAACATTGGAATGTCCTGTAAACCTGGGCCAGCATAACTGAATTTGTAAAGATAACAGCTGTGGCTGAAGATGGAAGCTGGTCTATTTTGAAGCCACAAATTGGGAAGATGAATAACAAAGGTCAGTGAGAGGAAATGTTGACTTGCATATTTTAATTCTACATTCGAACACCAGCTTAAACTTAAGTTTGCTTAAGCTCGTGATATCTGCCACAACTTTACGTGGGTGAAAGATTTACCATAATCTATGATGCCTGGATCAAAGCTTACATACAATATATGGTTTAGCCATACTGTCAACTGTTTTATATGCTTATACATGGCATCTTCTTCTTTCCTTTCCTGCACCATAAAAAAGGTTCTGTCACATGTTTAGACATGTTCTGTTGATTTTGAAGTTTCAGTGAATGGAACATGTTGAGGGTAAAAAATCGTTACAATGGTTTTAGGTGATCAATTAATTGCATAGTTGCACTTTTTATCTTTGATTGGATGAATTACTTATTTTTGACCTCTATAAGGTTGTAGTCTTCTTGGTGAGATCTGATTTTCAGATGGACAGGGTGATGAGATAAATCAATGCTGCGTTAGTGCAGTGCAATATATTTTTCATGTCAGTTCGTACTTTAAAATGAAGAGTGCTTTTGAGTCCATCCTAACATGGGGCTGACTACAAATGGTGTGGTAGTTTCTTTTACTTGGAAGCTAATTGAATTATGAAGAGTTTTCTCTTTTGGGGGGAAGAGGAGTAGAAAATTCTCCCTTTCCTCCTTTTATTTGTTTATGAGAAAATTGCACTGTCACCCCCATGAACTTTGCCCTTTAATCAAAGCCTTCCCCTAGACTTTTTAAAATGACTTAACACCCTCTATAGATTTAAAAAATTATAAATCCATTATTGCCGTTAGCCTCTGTTAAGTGATGATGGAATTGTTATTTTTTTAAATGACCAAAATACCCCCTCACATAATGTGACATTACTAGTTTGCCCTTAACACATCGCCTACTTCAAATCCAACGATTTCTTCTTTGGACAGCCGCTGGGTTTTGGTGAAAGAAGGGGCTCCGGCGATCTCCAGTCCTTCAGCGAAGGTTTTTGTCCAGCCCTCCCTTCCAATCCCTTCACCGGATTTGCCGTTGCCCATCCCAATTCACCGCTACATGGATCCACACAGAAATTCCAATCTGTCTTCCCCAATGATTTTGCTATTTCTTTCAAACATTCACTGCAACAATAGAATAATAGACTAGGTATTGAAAATTGAAATCCCTCTCTGGACTCTGGAGTCTCGCAAGGAAATAAAATATATTCCCTTGACTACTTCATTCAAGGAGAAGAACATGAAGATTAGAAACAATGTTTGTATGTAAAATCATGAATCGGTGGAAGAAAAATGCCAACTTCCTCTTCATCTTTGAGTTAAACAATGGTTATAGACAACTTTAATTAACTGATTTGTTAGCTTCCAGAGACTCTATTTTAGGGCATCATGGATGATCTTAGAAAAGCTGCTATATAGAGCAATTAGGATGGTTAATTTGTTCTGAAATCATCCCAAAAACTCATTAAGGGAAAGACACCAAGAAAAAAGAGGGAAAAAGAAAGAAACGCTACAGATCGACATTGATGGAAGATTAAGAAACTCCGTTTTTCTTCCCTTTCTATGATTCAATTTGAGTTTTCTATTCTACTCTGGAGCAGCAGAGTAGAAAAACGAGTGATGATGAGGGGGCAGTCCAGTAATTTCCTAGTTGACGATTTTTAGGTCACAGAGGCAGAGCTTCTTCCTTATAACGATCACAGAGGCTTCTTCCCGATAACATCTTCTTCTTCTTCTTCTTAGTTCTCGAATCTTCAAAGTAACAACAACTCCCCATGGCCATAGATCCTAAGCAGATCAAGAACAGAAGAAGTAGAAGTAGCAGCAGCAGAGTTCAGATCTTCGTAATTTAGCCACTCCTCGTTTCTGTAGTCTCTAATCTCTATATTGCTCGTCGGATTTGAAGACCTTCAACCATTCAAAATAGAGAACATTAGAGAGAGAGAGAGAGAGAGAGAGGAGAAGCCCAGGCTTTAGAGTTCAGATCTTGGTAATTACTCCTCTGGAGAAGACGGTAAGGGCTGGTGGGTGGCGGGTGGCGGGTGGCGGGTGCCACTCGAGTGCTTGACGTTTACAACCATTGAAGACGAACCTTCGCTAGAGGGAGGGCTGGACACGACCCTTCGACGGAGGGAGGGCTCGCCGGAGCTCCTTCTTTCACCAAAACCCAGCGGCTGTCCAAAGAAATTTAAAGCAAAAGATGTGTTAAGTGCAAATTAGTAATGTCACATCAAGTGGGGTATTTTGGTCATTTAAGAAACAAAGTAACAGTTCTATCATCACTTAACAGAAAAGGTTAATTGCAGGGATGGATTTGTAATTTTTTAGATCTACAGAGGATGTCTAAGTCATTTCAAAAAGCCTAGGGGAGGGCGTTGATTAAAAAGTAAAGTTCAGGGGTGGCAGTGCAATTTTCTGTTTGTTTATTTATGTTTTGGTTTGGTGTAGGGGTATGCATTCTCTGCAAGTCTTCTGCTTGCCAATCATGAGCGTATTGAACTAATTCCAGTAAGTTTATCGGCCAAATGAAGAGAATTTTGATTAGCATTCAACCTACTTTGATCAACAGTTGAAACTTCTGTAGCAGCTCATGATACGACTGGAGGTATGGAAACCAAGATATCAGAAGCTGCAATGATTGCGAAACTTGGAATCGATGTCTATATTGTTAAGGTAATATGCTTAAGATTCAGGCATTTCCTGTGGTTACTTTCTAAGAGTTGGTATTAAAGTTTCTCTGTGGACGCAGGCTGCAACGGACCACTCTTTAAGGGCCCTAAAAGGAGAAGTAAAAGGCAACATTCCTGATGATTGGCTTGGTACGGTTATCCGATCTTCAAGATAAAAGCAATATTCCAACTTGATTTTTTGTTTGCATGTTCTGTTATCACATGGGCATTGGTTGTTGAAGTAGAATCATCAGAACAAATATGAGAAACTTTTGATTTGTAGAAGGCTTGGTTGTATGAGATTTTATGGCATCAACTTTTAAGGATTGAACCCAAAGGGGTTAGCGCAGCTGGCTTGGAGGGGACATGAGACTCCGCCTCATGAAGCGAGGTCTGGTGATCAAAACTTCGTCGCTACATAATTCCTTGGGGCCACCCGCCTGAGGTTCACTAGGCCCAGAAGCTCCCGGTTCATACGTGGTGCGCGGGTCATATACGATCCCGGGGGGGTTTAGTCGGCCTAAAGTCGGATACCCCGCTTGTTTATCAAAAAAAAAAAACTTTTAAGGATTGAAATTACCAGAAAAACACTGATCGCCTTCTGCATACATGGATCTTATGGATGAGTTTAACAAGTCAACATGGTTCTCTTCTTTTGTCACCAGCTCAAAGTGCACTGCAACAAGTTTATTTATTTATTTTTTTCTTTTTTTGTTTGATCTACTATCCTACTGCATAGCTGGTGGTCAGCCTACTAGGCGCTAGTAGGGCCAATGGCCACCTACAGGCACACACCCACCCACTCACACAAGTGTATGACAGAGTTTGATCCATCTCCTTTCCTGTATGCTGACTCTTAAAGTTGAAGCTGCACCACTAGGTAAGCCAGTGCTCATGCAATAAGTTAACGATGAACATGAAAGAAAGTTTATAATTAGCATGGCCTAATAGTGGTTAACACTAAACATCAACAAAATTCTGTGGAATGGAGACCTTGAACCTCTGTTTAATTCTTCCTTTTCCTTGGTTCATCAAATTTACTCAGCCACCAAGTGATATGGCGTTTATGCTAGACACATGGGGAAGAGGGGCGAAGGGTGGGTGACTAGTCTGCCCGTTATGAAATGGAAAATGATATTTCTGTGATTGTTTTCTCGTACGTTTCCATTGGCCCTCGTGCACACGTAGAAATCACATTCCTTCATAGGAAAAACTTCCCCAACAAATAGTGACAAGAGATTGATGTATGAGCATGTGCTCCCTACACCAACATGGGCCCAAGTATGGTCATGTGCTCCCTGCATGCAATGGGCATCAACATGAATCGAATTTTTTATTTCACGGATGTGGAGTGATAAATTTGCCAGAAGAAAACTTCATTAAAAGAAAGAATCTTATGAGTGTTTCTATCATCATGAATTTTGAACATTCGATTGAGGTGCAACAGCAATAGGGTTGGATTGCTTCCTTGACCTATCTGGAACACAATGAGAATTTCTTAATCTAAGAAAATAGTACAATTTTGTATTTTTTTTTTCTTTTCTTCTCTTCTCTTCTCTTCTCTTGACTACGTTTACAGGGACTTTATATAGATTTTACCCTTTAATTCAATACGATGCCATATTTAGGATCATCCGGCATTCCGGCGGATACCACCGATACTTAGAACCCCGATTACCACCTTTGTCAATTCAATTGGAATTTACTTCGACCGGATCAGTCGGGTCGGTACTCAGCAGAGATCACGATTTTACCCAGGGACCCGACCCCCTGGAAATGCCCTCCATCTCCCTGTAATGAGGAGCAGCAGCAGCCCATGTGCGGTTTCTAGTCGTGGGCGTCCCCGTAAGCAAGAAATTTGCACCAAATCCATCCGTTCATGTGATATGATCCAACGGTGATAAGTGATTCGGACTCAACAGTTTTGTATGAGGGGTTTAATGAAACCCTAGGCTTCCGGAATCCTGAGTTTTGTTTCAGGAGAGAGAGAGAGAGAGAGGGGGAGAGAAACAATTATCTCGTAGATATATTATATAAAGCTTAATTGACAACTTTTCTCCTCTTCTTCGCCTGCAACTTTCTCTCTCCTTTTTGCTATATTCTAACCCTCAGAGCTCAGTCATGTCGGACGAAGAGCATCACTTCGAGTCAAAGGCTGATGCCGGAGCATCTAAGACCTATCCTCAGCAGGCCGGAACGATCCGTAAGAACGGATACATTGTGATCAAAGCAAGGCCTTGCAAGGTTTGTTTATCGATCTCTTTCCTTTTTCTTCTTCTTCATTTTTTCTCTAGTTAATAATTAATATAGATCTGGCGGTTCTTGGTTTTCGCATCTGATCCTTGAACGTATTCTGGTGATGTTTCTATTATTCATTGCTAAGATTATGATTTGTTTTGCTTCTTAAGGGTGGTTTCATTTTTTGTAAACTTTACTATCAAGGTCTTCGCGTTGACTGTAGATCCTTTTGATTTGCGGTTTTTTTTTTGTTGTTGCAGGCTTTAGTTTTGTTGTTCTTCATTATCGATGCTTATTAAATAACATCTCGTACGTCACGATTTTGGTTTATTTGTCTAGGGTTTCTATACTTGGTTCGAGTTTCGTAGTTCTGCGGCATCGATCTGTTGATCTTCTGTTGATATAAGCAACAGAAACTTATGAAGTTCGTTTATGATTTTTATTTTGTGCTGTTTTCTGCGTTCGTAATTCAAAATCATTTTTTCATTTCGGATCGTCTTGTTTTCTACTCTTGGCCATTAATTATTCGTTTATAGAGCTTTTACTTTCGTTTCATGAGATTCTCATGAGATTCCGGGCTGTTCGGTGGTTCATCCGGGCATATCTGTTTTTGTTATAAGAAGGTTTTTGTTATAGGAAGAACTTATACCCGTCATTTTATGTTGCTTTGTCGATGATAATATGTTGTCCTTTCTATTCCTTTGATGGTATGATACAACGCCCTGTTTGAATGTTTATTTTTCTTTTAAGGGGCTCTAAAATGTGATACATTCTGGTTTATTATTCCCTGGCCTCATGGCCTATCAACTTTTTTTCTAAGATTTTTCAGTTTGTGATGATTTGTTGTACTGGTCTGGAGTGGGATCAGTCTCCTCTTTGTGTCATCCATTAATCCTTTCGTTGCCTTTTTCTGAATATTGTGTATGAGCTTTTTTTGGCTTAGACCTATTGATTTCATGTTGTCCTTCAAAGTTTGAACTTTTTTCTCACTTTGTACTGTTTATAATGACAGGATATTTATTGAGAATCTTTTGATGGACTTGAGGTCGTGAAATTGTTTATGTGATAAATGTAATATACTCCCATTGGGATCCTGGTGGGCTGATGTTAAAATCTCTCAAAGCATTATGTTTGCTTATGAGAGATTGGGAATTATCTATGGTGCCTATTCTAAACAGCGAGCATGTCTTATTTATCTGGAGGTTCTAATAACTGTATCTCCCCCACCCCCCCAACCCCCCCAAAAAAAAAAAAAAAAAAAAAAAGGGAAAAAATAAAAGAAAAAGTGGATCAAGACGAGGTTGATATAATTGAAAGGATTGCTTAATGGTTTTGTTACCAATCGTAAGTTGCTTCTACTATGGTGCTGAGGCTGTAGTTTCCTTTTGTAGGTTGTTGAGGTTTCAACTTCCAAGACTGGCAAGCACGGTCATGCTAAGTGTCACTTTGTTGGAATTGATATCTTCAATGGTAAAAAGCTTGAAGATATTGTACCCTCTTCTCACAATTGTGATGTAAGGAATGAAGTTTCCTATAGCAATTTATTTGAATAAATAAATATTTATCCATCTTGCTAGTTTACATTCATTTCAGAACATGATCTCATGATTTTTATCATACGCAGGTTCCCCATGTCAACCGTACTGACTACCAGCTAATTGATATTTCTGAGGATGGATTTGTATGTTTCTTGTAACGTTTAGATTTACCCTACAGTTCTCCTTCCATATTATATGCACCCCTTTCTGATGCCATCCTGAATGTCGCAGGTGAGTTTGTTGACTGAAAATGGTAACACAAAGGATGACCTGAGGCTCCCAACTGATGAGAGTTTGCTAACCCAGGTGATGATGTTATTATCATAGGTCTTGTTTTTATCTTTGACTGCATCAATTAATGGAGTTGTTTAATATTTTTTTATGCTTTCTCTTTTCCTTTGCATTTTTTGGGGTTGGGGTTGGCTGTTGGTGTTGATGCATGTTACAACCTCCACTTTCCTTGGGTTACTGGTTTTATGTTGAATTTATGATTGGCCTTGGATAATCTGTGCGACGGTTCATGAGTCTGTCCATGATCGTATTTAGACAAAATTGTAGTGACTTGTGATAAACTAGTGATGCAGAAGCGCTTATGGGGGTCGGCCTGAACCCCTTTGGGAATCTAGATGAAGATAAACAGGGTCTAATTGTTTTTTTTTGGGTCTAGTAGGATTTTTGAAATTTATTTTATTTTGGAGGATAGTAACTTTTATTTATTTTATTTACTCTCTTTATTGTAGAAACTTGGATACATAGGAAGAGTTTTAGCAAGTTTAAGCTGTTTTTGGTTAGGAATCCTAGTATAGTTATTTCCTTCTAGGAGTTTTTTCTAGCTTATTATTTATATGCTTGTGACCAACACAATGAACAGATTTGATACTGAATTTAAAGTTGAGTTGCTATGGTGTGCCTACCTGGCCTGTGAGTGTGTGCTTTCTCCTGCTCCTTTCTTCTCTTCTATTCTCCCGTGTTTTTTCTCTGTTTTTAACAGATCCAGGTGCTGGTTTGACAAACCAACAATCTCTGCTCTGTTCTGGACAACCCAACAGTCGCCTCTTTTAATATTCCAGCGCTCTCATCCTCTCTTCTTTTTCCCTCATATTTTGGGCGTCGGATCATCATTCTAGGGCGACGACTCAAGACCTTGGAAGCTCAGGTCTGAACGTGACTTCTGTTGCGAGTATACTTAAAGTTCAGATTCTATTCGTATATTAAGAACTGATATTTGGGTTGGTTAATACCTGGTTTTAGAGGTCCCATAGTTGAGATTCCAGCTCGATTGCGCCCCCCACCCCAAAAAAAAAAAAAAAAAAAAAAGAAAAAAAAAAAAAAAAACCCCACATTATCTTTAAATGGTGATTTCTTCATTTGTCCCTCCTCTTAATTCGGTCTTGTTTTACAATTTTACCATTCTTTTCAATTTTTGAGCATGTGATAATTGGGTGGCCCCATAAGCAAACCCAAGTATGGTATTTTTATTATCTGGTTTTGCATCAACTAGCCTGTGATTGTATAGAATTAGAGAAATTGTAGTTGCTTAACAATTTCATATGGGCAGGGGTTAGGCATGCTAGCGTCTTACCCAGGAATTAGGTATGGTAGCTTTTTTCAACCGGTGGATTATGTCAAATTGATTTAAGTGGTTGGATTCATGTTTATTACTTTTAACCTTAGATACATCAAGAGGGAGAAATACTCACAAATATGGTACGGTTTTTTTGAAAAGTCAGAATACATCTTCTCCATTCTGCTGTCACTTTTATTGCTTCATGGTCTCTACTCTGGCGATGAGTATGCTGTTTGCTAGCTGGATCTCTGACGCAGTCCTACGTTTCACCATCGAAGAAGGCCTATATTGAAATATGTCCGATCACCCCTCAGTCGTCGGAATTTCACTTCTTAAGCTCTGCATGCTACATGATGTGACAGGTTGGCTCCACCACTTTCATCAGCCAGAAAGAACCATGCGAGATCTGAATTAGCGGAAAAATCGATTTCTATTTCATCAAGGAATCTGAGAGTGATGAAACCAGTCATATTATGACGGTAAGGGGTGCTCCAACAATAGACCATAGTGTAGGTATCATGGACCTCGGCTCCAGGATTGCGATATGGCGAGTAGCGCATGTACACACGCTAGGGTTTGACCCTAATGAGATGAGATGGTATCCCCTGGTCGTCAAATGCCAAGGGGGATACACGTTATGGGTAAAAGGGAGTCGCTACCTAAAAAGGGTCTAGGACCCATAAATGTCTCCCCCAATCAAGGGAGAGAGATTAATGACTCTGACGGATAAGGCTGGTTTGCACCAAGATTCTAGACAAGTGTCAAGTGACAGACTGGGAAGGTGTTAGGCACCCAGTCTGCCCGACCCTAAGGTCGGTCTCTTTTTATTTGACCAAAGTTTGTTTGTACTTTACTAACTAGTCCTAAATTTATGTCACTAAAAACCCTAAACTAGGTATCTAAGCATGACATGTGAAAACCCTAAACCAAGTGTCTAAATTATGCTAGCTAGGTTATGATGCAAATAGTGAAATGATTACGTTAATTAACATTAAAAAAACCTAAATGATTTAATTGATGTATTATGAGTCTTAGATTAAGCTAATGAAATAAGCCTAAACCTAGGATTAGTTTATCAACTTATAAAACCCTAAATTAAACTAATTCGATTAATTGAGCCTGACCTAGATGGATAATTAATGAATTTATGAAATCTTAAATTGAATTAATTAAAATGATTAATCCTAATCCCTAGTAATTTGTGAAATAAATTATTGCAATCCTACTTAATCTAATTGGTAAAAAGATTTATAAATTAAATGTGGTCTAATTAATTTATAAAAGTGAAACGGATTAATTACATTAAATGAATGCATTTTTACTAATCTACCTAATCTAGTGTTGGAGGATTAAACTAAACTTACGGTTTAATTAAACTAATTATGAAACCTAATTGCACTAATTATGTTTACCTTGAGCTAATCCTAAGATAAGTTAAACATTTTCAAAACCCTAGTTAAGCTAATGAGAAGAGAATCTTTTAACTAATTAATCTAGTTAATTATCCTATATTAAATAACTAATTAATTGATTGATTAAAATAAACGAACTACTAGAGGGAAAAAGATTGGTAATTACACAAATTTAATAAATTGAATTGAATGAAGAAATCAAATGCAGTGATAAAAGAAAACTAAATAAATTAACCACAATTAAATAAACAACAGTCGAAATGACTAAGTTAACTAAGTTACTTTAAATAATCTAAATTAGTACTAAATTAATGCAAGTGAATGTTGGAGTACAAAAGTTAGGAGATAGTAGGAAAACCCAAATCCCCCATACGCACCTAATACTACGAGCCAGTTTGAGGGGCCAGCCACGCCCATCCTAAACTAAACACGCCCTAAACTACGTCCCATATATTATTAAGAGAGAAAAGAAAACAAAAAAAGAAAATAATTTGATTTTAGGACCCAAAATTAGGGAAATTTGAGATCTCTAGAAAGATTTTAGAAAGCAAAAGAAAACAAAAAAAAAAACGGACAACTTATCAAAATCATTTAATCCACGATGAACAAGTAAGACTATGATGAAGAAAAACAAAAAAATGCAGAAGGATTGTTCCGTTTTTTTATTCAGAGAGAAGGAACAAAGAAAGAAAAAAAAGAAAGAAGAACATGGAGCCATAAAAAAAAAACGACAATGGAGAGAGTGTGTGTGGGGCGGCTGGGCTCAGTTAAGGAGAAGAAGTATAAAGAAGAAAGAGAAGGGTGAGAGGTAAAAGGTGTGAAGAAGATGGGTTGCAGGTTTAGGTTTCAGCAAGGGAAAGAAGAAGAATGAGAGAAGGAGAAGAAGCTGCAGGTTCGGGTGCAGCAGCAGGAAGAAAAAAGAGAAGAAGAAGAAGAAGAAGAAGAAGAAGAAGAAGAAGAACAAGAAGAAGAAGAAGAAGAAGAAGAAGAAGGAAGGAGGAGGAAGGTGTGGCTGCAGGTTCGGTTGCAGCAGCAGCAGGGAAGAAGAAGAGAAAAAGAAGAAGAGAAGAAGAAGAAGAGAAGAAGAAGAAGAGAAGGAGGAGAGGTTGAATTCGGTTAGGAGGAATAGAAGAGGAAGAAGAAGGGAGTGGAGAGGGGCGACCAGACTTTTCTGGTCAAGGTTCAGAATCAGAACCGGATTCTGTACCAGACTCGTCATCATCTTCATTGTCGGATGTATGGCTAATGACAACAGATCGGGTGACCGGATTTTGAGTAGCCACGGGATTGGCAGTAGGCTTCTTGACTGGTGATTTTTATCGGTGGAAGTCGGAGCTGTTGAAGAGGCTGTACTCCGACATACCAGAGAGCAGATCGGTGATGTTGTGAGCAACTGAGAGGGAGACTGATGGAAGAGAGGAAGAAAAAGAAGAAGAAGAAGAAGAAGGAGAAGAAGGGAGTGGAGAGGGGCAACTGGAGAAGAAAGATGGAAGGGAGGAAGATGGGTATTAGGTTAGGGCTGAGATCCTAATCTAAGGGTCTAGATTAAAAGAACAAAAAACAATTTAAAGAAATACTAAACCAAATTAATCTACTTAAGTAAACATGTTAAATAAAAAAAAACCAATTAAACCTAATTAATCTAAAAGAATCAATTAAACCTAAATACCTTTAATTGGACCGGAATAAATCAATTTACATCTAATAAACCGTATTGAACCAAACTGAAACTAATTAAACATAATTAATCTAAATAAATCAATTATTAATAAATTAGAAACTAATATATTAATTAAACTAATTCTAAATCGCTATTGGGATAAAAAATAAATAATAAATACCTTAACCTGGCTTTAATCAAGAAACAATGGGAGATAACCCTTGTGCTTCACGCTCGAAATTGAACCGAACCGGACTAGGTCTCGGCTCAAGGAAGGATTACACATTCAAATTTTTTTTTACTTGGAGGGATTCTTTATTTAGAAAGAAGGAATTAGCAAAAACTTTCATGGGGTCATATTCCTTCTCTTAAATTTTTCTCCTCCTTTTGGAAGAGAGGAAGGGCTATTCTTATAGCCTTGGGACTTGGGACAATTCTCTCATATTTCCGATGTGAGACTAAAAAACTAGAGAGAATTGTCCAAAAATGCTTGCTTTTAGACAAAGGGGTTTGGGCGCCATGTGGCACCCTTTGGTTGCTCGGAATGGAATCTGATACCGAACTTTGGAGTCAACTTTCGGGGGTCATATCTTTCAAACTGTTTGTCGGAATTCGACGTGTAATATGTCGTTAGAAAGCTCAGTCCGAGCACTATCTAATGATGTGAGACACGATTGTAGTCTCGATCGGGATCCTTTACGAAAATATACATAAAGTAGGGACCCGGATCATATAATGAAAGAGAGAATCGGGCGTCGATTCGCATAGTTCTCGCATCAAAGTGTAATGTCTGACTTGAAGGGACAAACAACAATAATCCACAACATCAAATTCTAATTTTTGAAAACATTCTCTTGAAGGTTTATAGGGGAAAAATGGTCATTTTCTACTTTAAGCTTGAAAATTCTCCAAGTCTAAAATGTCTAACATGTTAATTCTTCATATTGTCATCATTGTAATTGTCACCCCCCCGGCAATGATGACAATATGAAGGATTACATTTTAGACTTGGAGAATTTTCAAACTTAAAGAGAATGTTTTCAAAAATTAGAATTTGATGTTGTGGATTATTGTTGTTTGTCCATTCAAGTCGGACATTACACTTTGATGCGAGAACTATGCGAATCGACGCTCAATTCTCTCTATCATTATATGATCCAGGTCCCTACTTTATGCATATTGTCGTAAAGGTTCTCGGTTGAGACTACAATCGTGTCTCACATCATTGGATAGTGCTCGGACTGAGCTTTCTAACGACATACTACACATCGAATTTCGACAAACGGTTTGAAAGATATGACCCCCGAAAGTTGACTCCAAGGTTTGGTATCAGATTCCATTCCGAGCAACCAAAGGGTGCCACATGGCGCCAAAACCCCTTTGTCCAAAAGCAAGCATTTTTGGACAATTCTCTCTAGTTTTTTAGTCTCACATCGAAAATATGAGAGAATTGTCCCAAGTCCCAAGGCTATAAGAATAGCCCTTCCTCTCTTCCAAAAGGGAGGAGGAGAAAAATTGAGAATTTGGGAAAGAGGATGGCCCTATTAAGGTTTTGGCTAACTTCTTCCCTCTAAAATCAAATATTCTCCAAGTTTAATACATTTAAACATTTATCTTTCCTTGAGCCGGGAGATCTTGTCCGGTTCAGTTCGATTTGGGGCTTGAAGCACAAGGGTTATTTCCCCTTGTTTCTTGATTAAAGCCGGTTTAAGGTATTTATTTATTTTCTCCCAATAGTGATTTAGAATTAGTTTAATTAATAGATTAGTTTCTAATTTATTAATGATTGATTTATTTAGATTAATTATGTTTAATTAGTTTCAGTTTGGTTCAATGCGGTTTATTAGATGTGAATTGATTTATTCCAGTCCAATTAAAGGTATTTAGGTTTAATTGATTCTTTTAGATTAATTAGGTTTAATTGGTTTTTTTTTTTTAACACGTTTACTTAAATAGATTTGATTTGGTTTAGTTTTTTTTTTTTTTTTAAATTGTTTTTGTTCTTTTAATCTAGACCCTTAGATTAGGATCTCAGCCCTAACCTAATCCCACTGTTTTTTCTTCTTCCTCTCTTCCATCTTTCTTCTCCAGCTGCCCCTCTACAGTCCCTTTCTTCTTCAATGACCGAAATCCCAAGCCATCATCCTCTTTCTTTTCATCATACCTACAACCTTCCCTTCTTGTTCCTTGGCAACACCTAAACTCATCCCTCTTTTTTTTTTTTTTTTTTTTGTGACCGAACCTGCAGCGGCACCCTTCTTCTTCTTCTTTTCTTCCCTGCTGCTGCAACCGGACTTGCAGCCACACCTTCCTCCTCCTTCCTTCCTCTTCTTCTTCTTCCCTGCTGCTGCAACCGGACCTGCAGCGACACCTTCCTCCTCCTCCTTCTTCTTCTTCGACACCTTCCTCCTCCTTCTTCTTCATCTTCTTCTTCTTCTTCTTCTTCTTCTTCCTCTTCTTCCTCTTCTTCTCTTCTTCTTCCCTGCTGCTGCAACCAAAACCTGCAACTACTCCTTATTCTTCTTCTTCCTCTTCTGTTATTTCTTTTCTTCCTTTTAATCTAAATTCAACTTCACAAAAAAAAACCTTAAGCTTAGCAGTAAATCTAGCTTAGGTATTTTATTTTACTTTCAACATGGTCTAATCATATTTCTTACCATTTGTTGGAATATTTTTAACCCATATCATACTCTAATTGGCTTCCATCATATCTGGTTTAATAATTTTGCTTTAATTTATTGTAGCTAATATAAACAATTTAGGTTAACCAATTCTTTTTTAATCTATTTACCAGTTTAATTAGGTAAATCATAACCTTAGAGCAATTTAGATTTATTTCATATAATGTAGTATATACTTAGATTTAGCATATCCGTTTCTTTTACCTAATCTAGGATAGTTTTAGGCATCTTTCACTTAGTTGTTCTAAAATCCATTAAACAATAAGATCAAAGTAGGACTCATATTGCATTCAACCAATCTTTTAGATTCAATCTTAAACCCTAGATAAGTGTAACTAGACTAACTAGCTTTAATTACATCCCTCTTTTGATCATCTAATATAGTTAATAAACATAGCTTTAATCTAGTTATAAGTCATTTGCAAACTAGCATAAATAGGATTCCCTACCATACTTTACTTTACCAACCATTTAGGTACCGCTTGCAAATAATCTATTATAGGACCTCATAATGTGTTAAATCTTTAATCATACCAATTAGTTCAATTTAGGATTTTATAATTTCATTAACCATCCATCTAGGCTAGGCTCAATTAAACCCATTAGTTCAATTTAGGATTTCATAAGTTCATTAATCATCCATCTAGGTTAGGCTCCATTAATCGAGTTAGTTCAATTTAGGGTTTCACAAATTGCTCAACTAATCCTAGGTTTAGGCTTATTTAATTAGCTTAATCTAAGACTTATAATACATTAATTAAGTCATTTAGGGTTTTTAATTTTTAATTAGCGTAATCATTTCATTATTTGCATCATAACCTAGCTAGCATAATTTAGACACTTGGCTTAGGGTTTTCACATGTCATACTTAGATACCTAGTTTAGGATTTTCAGTGACCTAGATTTAGGACTAGTTAGTAGGGTACAAACAAACTTTGGTCAAACAAAAGGAGACCGGCCTTAGGGCCGGGCAGACTGGGTGCCTAACACCTTCCCAGTGTATCACTTGACACTTCTCCAGAATCTTGGTGCAAACCAGCCTTATCCATCAGAGTCATTAGTCTCTCTCCCTTGATTGGGGGAGACATTTATGGGTCCTAGACCCTTTCTAGGTGGCGACTCCCTTTTACCCATTACGTGTATTCCCTCTTGGCATTTGATGACCAGGGGATACTATCTCATCTCATTAGGGTCGAACCCTAGCGTGTGTACACGTGCTACGCGCCATATCGCGATTCTGGGGCGGAGGTCCATGATACCAAGGAAGGATTATAGATTCAAAATTTTTTTTACTTGGAGGGATTCTTTATTTAGAAAGAGGGAATTAGCAAAAACCTTTATGGGGTCATATTCCTTCTCTCAAATTTTTCTCCTCCTTTTGGAAAAGAGGAAGGGTTATTCTTATAGCCTTGGGACTTGGGACAATTCTCTCATATTTTCGATGTGGGACTAAAAAACTAGAGAGAATTGTCCAAAAAGGCTTGCTTTTGGACAAAGGGGTTTGGGCACCATGTGGCACCCTTTGGTTGCTCGGAATGGAATCTGATACCGAATTTTGGGGTCAACTTTCGGGGGTCATATCTTTCAAACCGTTTGTCGGAATTCGACTTGTAATATGTCGTTAAAAAGCTCAGTCCGAACACTATCCAATGATGTGAGGCACGATTGTAGTCTTGATCGGGAACCTTTACGAAAATATGCATAAAGTAGGGATCCGGATCATATAATGAAAGAGGGAATCGAGCGTCGATTCGCATAGTTCTTGCATCAAAGTGTAATGTCCGACTTAAAGAGACAAACAACAATAATCCACAACATCAAATCCTAATTTTTGAAAACATTTTCTCTTGAAAGTTTATAGGGGAAAAATGGTCATTTTCTACTTTAAGCTTGAAAATTCTCCAAGTCTAAAATGTCTAGCATGTAATTCTTCATATTGTCATCATTGCTGGGGGAGTGACAAAATTCGGTGTCTACACATAGTTGTCGAAGACGATGACGGCAGGGGTATTGCTAGACGTGTGACGACAAACATTGTTCTAGTATTTGAAATCAGGGTTGAGAAAGGCGAAACCTCTACCATGGAAGAAGACGATTGACAGGGAGGACGGGTGGGGATGAAGAAGTGAAACTTGAGGTTTCAGATCTTACAGTTAGAACGATGGAGATACTGGTAGAATATCATATGCTATTAGCACCTGATGAATCAGGCTTGATGAGAGAGATTGTCCATTACAGGGAAGTAAGGCCTCGCCCACCTAAGATTATTGTCTCTGCTTTCCATGTCTTCGAATGAACGAAGGGTGGTGAGTTGAAATACTATGACAGCGAAGGGTGGTGAGTTGGAAGGATCACCTGTGTACAGGGCTCCAAGTACTCTGTTTATTTCTCAAGTTCTCAAGATGAGATTAAATACCTTTTTTTTTTTTTTTTTTTTTGGTTCGGCTGAGGGTTCACTGGAATTGGAGAATGGAAAATGGGTTCCTTCTCATTCCCACCATTGAAAGGTTATTGCCTTTTCTTGAATCTACTTGATCTCTTTTGGAAGAAGTTTCTTTCTTTGCCTTTTCTCTCTCTGTGGTTTATTATCCTGAAACTGGGTCTCTTTGCCCCTTTTATTCTTTTGTTACTTGGAATGGTGGATGATGATTTGCTAAGTCTCATGAGTTAATCTGTTGATGTAATCTGATTCCTAATGCAGGTGCTTGCTGCTCTTTCTTTTTATTGAACCATATAGCGTAGAGAACTACAAAATCTTTACATGTTGCGCTCTCATCATATCCTGCAACCCATTACAGGACTCGATGTAGGATACATGTTTGACAAGGTTTTGAAACTCTTAGGCTTCGAAACGATCATACTTCTTCTTCGTGTTTTGAGATTGCAGTTAATTTGAAACTCTCTTCACTACATCTTCGTGTTTTGATTATGATTATATCCTCCCTCGTATCAATTTGTTGAACAATTGGTAGTGGGATTTACCGGTACAGGAGGGAAGGCAAGATAGCAGGAGGAGAGAGAGAGAGAGAGAGAGTGTTATTGTCAGTACTTGCAGGTGTATTTTGGCAGATTAGATGTCAGGTATTTATATTGTATATACTTTGTATATTTCATCAATGGTGTAGATTTACACCTTCTAAAGGTCAAGGCATGCTAGCATACCTGATACCTGGGTATCCTGCTAGCATGCTTGTCCTTTACCCATTTCATATTATAACTTTGTACCAGTGGGGTCTATACAGATGTGGGTAAAGTACAATTGTCACAAGGATACAAGCTTTTATTTCAATTGTGATTTGTCTCAAAATAAAAGGGGGGGGGGTATTGGTATGTGCCGTAGGCCGTAATTTACTGGACATGTTTTTATGTGTTTGACTAAGCAAGATTTGTATTGGTATGTGCCGTAGGCCGTAATTTACTGGACATGTTTTTATGTGTTTGACTAAGCTAGATTCTTGATACTCAAAAAATTTGCAACTTGTATGGTTTTTTCAATTACTGCCGGTAATTGTACCACTGTTTTGTTCTTTCTAAGCTATTTGTTGAGATGAGTGGAAGTTATATTCGTTCTCTTTTCTGCAGAATAACTACTTTTTTATTCGAGCTTCTATTATTTTGAAGTGATTGGTCCTTGATTCTCACGGTGGTGTCTTGTATTTTCCATACAGATCAAAGATGGGTTTGCAGATGGGAAAGACCTGGTTGTGACTGTCATGACTGCCATGGGGGAGGAGCAGATCTGTGCCCTCAAGGACATTGGCCCAAAGTAGCTTTCTTCATTTGTGCAAAGTGTTACAAATTTAGCTGATTTTTGTAAGGGTTCTTACGGCTTGGCACTTGAGATTGAGAAGATATTAATAGTTTTTGGGGCAGTTTTATTTGGGTTTAAAGCTGAGGTTTTCGTTTTAAGCAATCCTTGGTTTTGTGTGGGGATTCACTTGATTGTCTTTACTTTCGTTTTACTAGCGTTCTATTCAATATTTTTACTGCTTTATTATGGTAGGAAAACTTCAACTACTGCCTTGTTTTTGTGGTGTGAGGGGTCGCTAAAAAAGTGCCAGCAAGACAATATAGTATATACACATCATTTTGGTGTTGCTATTGACGGTTTTATTTTCTGTCTTGCTATGCACGTGTTGTCTGTCATCTTTAGTGTTCTTTTGCTTACATTTCTATCCATGCAAAGTGCTCCTCTCAAAAGTTTTCTTTCGGCTCTTTTGTCGTTGGTGTACTACTACTTTTTGGATGATGTACTGGTAGTCCTCTGGAGTATAGCAGAGGATGCCAAATGTTAAGTGGCAGGTTCGGTAATAGAATTTTGGAGAAAATGGGAAAACCTTCACCCGACAAATATATTTCATTATTACTCCCCGTTAAAGAATGAATGGCAAAATCCCTTTACGTTTTGGGAGTCGCATCCAATGACTTGAAGCTATGGGCAAAGAAAATCTCCTTGTCATCGGTGAAGGAATGCTCGGCTGGCCTACTACTATTTTTTGGAAGGGGACCCCAGGAGTGTGGGTCCTCAATTGGGCTCATTTTGGAAGTCGTGAAATGAAGAGCGACATTATCTAATGCTTCATGACTCTAGTCATTGTGCTTAATTCCAACCAAAGAAAAAAAAAAAGAATTGACTTTGTTTTTTGGGTATCGGATTATTGTTCTGTACGTACTTGAACAAAAGCCCTAACCATGGTTCGAGCAAGAATTATTGATAGATTCAAATTGGAACGTCTGAGGGCGCCGTGTTAACAAGGTATGTAAATAATGTGGTTTTGTTCAATTATCTTGTCTAGAGGCAAAAGTAGCTGGCACAATAAGCTCCTTTGCGCATAGCAGGAGAATGGAGGAGGTGAGTAGGAGAGAGAGAGAGAGAGAGAGAGATTTTGGATAGTAGAACAATACCCAACAGTGCAGGTACATGTCAGCAGGCATGACCAATGGGATGGATGTATGAGCATCGTTAGTGCATGGCAGCATGATCTTTTTATAACCACCATATCTAATCACAGATACACTCAAGTAGCGTCCAATTCCTAAGTTAAGCGTAGGGGATGAAAATCATAAATTAGATCAAAATCACCAATTTCATTCCCTTAAACCACGACTCGAACAGGGGACTGGGATGAAAGATCTCAACTGTTGATTCTCCCCGTAGAGAATTTTATGGGTAACTCTGCAGTAGTAGTCGACCAACGTTGCACTAAAGGACTGTTACTATAACAATGCTGGGAACTGACCTTTTAAAAGCTTTGAAACTTTAGCCTGTGAAAGAGTGAAAGACCACGATATCTGTCTGTATGTGTGGAGGAAGTAATCGGTGTATAGTAACAAGGCAATCACCCACATGCGACAAGCTAGGGGCAGCACTGGGCTTCATACAGAACGGCAAGGGTTCATTTCAAAGGAGATAAGAGAAAGGCACAGCAGATGGGAGCTTGCGGCAAGTGGTGTGATCAGCCTTTTCCCCAGAGGAAGCTAGCGAGTGATGGGACAGTTGCTGTGGGCTCTGTATCCATACAAGGGTACAACAATCAGCGGCCACAACCCTCCCAGGCTCATTTCAAGTATTCTCCCATAATCTGATGATTCGCTCTTTCTGTAGATGACATGGCAATGTAGCAAGCCCATTACATTGTTTCTTCCACCTTGGTCCTTGACTTGGACTTGGACTTGGACTTGTTTGCTTAGCAAGTTACCCCATTTCACCACTACAAACCTTCTGATCTGATGGTCTACAACATATATGATTTTGAATCACCTGCATACATTAGCCACTCCCAGACCCCACAGTAGCTAGAGCCTTGTGCACTAGGTTGCTCTTTGGTAGCTCATGTCTGAAAAATTGACAAGTCAAAAGGAAACATAAACATGGCTAGGCACTTTATTGAGTGGTTCTGTTGTATTGAACACCATGAGTTCTTACAATCATTTGTGTTCGAGTCACCCTTTTCTTTGCGATGAAATAATGTATCGCACATATCAGGTTGGTTGGTTCAACAACTCGGTACCATTGGGATACAATACTGTAACCTTTAAGGGTCTTCAAAATTGACGTCCAACCGAAGGTAGATGCAAGCAATGAACGAATGAATGCAGCACCCTTTCATCAACAACTTTATCATGGTGAAGCAATTCACTGTCTAGAACTTGAACTTTCAGCAGAAACTGATGCCATATCATTTTCATCCATTCTTTTTATGAAAATTTGAGGAGGCGTTTCTCTGCCACGGGAAGACGTATATGTAAGAATAAAAGCACAGAAGGTCCATGCTAGCTTTTATCTCCTTTTCCTTAATTTTATTTTTGTTGGGGGGTGTGAGTGAAGGTCCACATAAAATAGAAAGTAACAGATGATTGCGGAGATTATCTTTAGCCCAAAAGGTCAGAAATAAACAAAAGAAAAACAAACATATCACTGTTGAGTACTCATGAAAATGAGAAGAGTATAGTAGTAAGATGTAATCAGTCATAAACCTCACTTTCTTATGTGCTAATATGACTAAAAGCAGGAAGCATAGAGGGGATAAGGTTGTCTATATCTAGAAAACTATAAAAAGAGAGTGAGTGAAAAATACACATTTCTGCTCATTTTATGTGTTTATTGGCTGAAGCTCAACTTTTTGTACCATTTTATACCTATAATAAACATGCAATAAATATAATTTCCAAACGTAGAATTTTATAACTTCTTCGAATAAACAAATAGATTGGCATATTACATAATTAAACATTTTGAATGCCCTTCAAGGCCTAATTATAGTTTTATATTACAGATTATAAAATGGTTTTCACGTCATAACAATTGGGTTGGATATTAATTTGATTTAATATAGAGATGTCCATACCATGACTAAATGAATATGATATATAGATCAGGTCTGGATTCTTCCTGTTTAAATTTGATGTTCCAGTGAATCAAGCAATGACAGGTCAATACAGGCTTCCAAATTTATGTGTAATGACTACAATATGACATGGTAAATAGAAATTAATTAAATATACATCGACGTTTAATTGAGAATAGCTATAAGCTATGCCTCAACCAAGCACCTGCCATGTATTTTCATTGTTCAACTCCTTGACAACATGGCAAAAAAAATTTTCAACTCTTTGGCAACATAACATGAAAAAACCAAAAACTATACCCTCCCTTTTCATCTATACAAGGGATGGAAGCGCAGAGGCCTTTGGAGTTCCCTCCAGTCAAGAATTGGGGCCTCACAATCACTAGCCAATCTTCAAAGCGGGGTAGAATGGCTTGGCAGATTGCAAGGCTCATTCATAATCTTGAGGTCAAGTGTTCAAATTCTGTCCCCACTTAAAGAAAACTCCATTTTCCTCTTGGGAAGGGAAGAACAGAAAAAGGAAGAACAAAGAAAATCACTACAGTATCAAGTCCTATTTCATAAGGCTTAAATTGAATCTACAACAACAGATATTCTTGAATTCTCCTATTTTTTTTTCCTTCCATCACGATCTCTGATCTTCATTTATATTGAATTCTCACAAGAGTGATTTTCTAATAGTCCTCACCCTTACACAGTTCAGAAAGGATGCGAGGAAACAATGCAATGCTCTAAGTGAGCACAATAGTAAATGTTGAATTAAATTGTACCAGTCTCTACTGGGGTTATTACTCATTTTGTAATTGCTGTTTAATTTTCCAATTGTTTCTTCAATTAATAAAATAAAGAGATAATTCTATTTCCTCATTGGGAAGGATCTCAGCTCATAATTATCCATAACTGTTTATGTCTCTAGCATGACCACTTTATAAACACCATGATAATCCCAACTAGAAATATAGAAATTTATATCTTGATAACAATCACCCACCAAATTAGTTTAAAACTTAAAAGGAAATAGGAAAAATGAAAGAAATAACTAACATTTCATTCGCCTCCTGATATGTATAGCTCGAAGCAACAGCCAGAATTTGTCCCTCACAATTATATGATAAGGATGCCACACTGCTGGAGTACTTTGGCAACTAGATAAAAGAAGTGTTAGAATGCTTGTTGAAATATGACAATCTTTAAGTAAAAAAATATTGGCAAGTAGCTGGTGCATCTTGTGGACCTGTTATAACTAACATAAGGATGAATGAAATTTAGGGGTTATTAAAGAACAAAATCCAACCGATTGGATGGTTTAGGGCTTTGTTATGAAATGCCATGAAGCATTACTAATTAGAAAATGAATGTACTTAAAAGTTGCTAGATTAGGGTATTTCTTTACATATGTAATGCCTATTAGACAAGTCGACAAATTTAAACTACATTTATGAACCAAACGTCTAATTAGGTAAGAGTGATCTTCATCAGCCAATTATATTAAGACAACAGCAGCTCAGGAAAAAGAAGTTAGCAGATTGGCTGCTCTAAATAGTAACAGTATTGATATTCTTAGTAAGTCCCCTTAATCAATGGGTTTATGAGGGATGAAATTTCTTACCATACTCTGTATCTGACCATTCCTTGTGATAGTGAGATGCACGATGAAACGCAAAGAAAGCAATCATCACTACTAGTTGGCTGAAGACTTAAGTTTTTAACTAGAAATTTGGGAAAAGCACAACATTTTCTTCATGCAGAGGCATATACAAGCATGACTCAGTTTGATTTTCATCTGATGGAAGTTTGTCTGGATCTAATAATTTTGATTTGTTTTATCTAGATCAAACTTGGGTATATGAAATTCTGATCCAGTCCAATACAGCCCTTAAGGAATAAAGATCTGCTGCTCGTGAGTGAAGCACTTGCTTTAAGTATATATCATTGGTTACTTACCATTGATTAGTTTAGTACGAGGGAAACCATAACTTACTGTAGCCTCTGCCATTGCTAGCTGCTAATAGTCCTAGAACATAAAGTGATTTATGAGATTACAAAGACAGGAGAAGGAAATACCTCAAATAGTCTCTTCCTACTTTTACCATCCCACATGATAGCATAGCCATCATTATCACCAGTAACAAAGGCACCATAGCAGCTGAATCAGGGATCCAATATCAATGTAAGTTTAGCCAATCAGTCTATTATAATATGCTAAAAGTAAAAGTACATGGGTAAAAAAAGAAGAAAAAAAAAACACCCTACTTTGGATGAAATGCAATGTCATTCACCGTGACAAGATGATGTCTTCCATCCCTTGACTTTGGGTGACACCGGAAAACACATCTGTATTGAACAATACTTGGTTATTCACATATGAGATATGGTGACAATGGCATAAAGCATGTTGGAACAGCAAGTCTTCAAACCCTACATCTTGAGAGCTCATCATGGCCATTCTTGATGTGCAAATTTCAATATAGTTTATGTGACTACACATATTGCCAAATAAAAACTAAAGGGTACCATTCAGAGTTCAGAAGGATCGTAAGGATGTCATCTGCTACAATATCAAAACCATAGAACAGACAACCGCACAGAAAAGAAAAGAAGAAAAGCAAGAAGAGAGAGAGAGAGAGAGAGAGAGAGAGAGAGAAGAAGAAGAAGAAGAAGAAAAAGAAGAGAGGGCTCACAGTTAAGAGTGATTAGATCTCTAACAGTGGCCTATGACTTTATTTATAACAAATTATGACCCATGTAGCCGAGCCCATTTAGTTGGGATAAGGCTGAGGTGCTGTTGTTGTACAAAGACAGCCCTCCATCTATATATTATGATATTTACATATAAACCCAAAATTTAAGAAACTAATGTCACCAATACCTAACATGTAAATCTTAACATCATAGCATATTAGACTTTCACAAGCTGTAGAATTGCAGCAGTATGGACTAACTGAAATCTTGCAGGCTAAAGCATAACAACAAATTGATAACAACACCAAACTTCTATTCGTATTTTGTAGATTTTTTAATAGTTAATCATGCTTTTATAACTACTCATAAAAGTATGATGCGATGAATAAGGTTATCCAATTGGATGAATTTCAGCATAAGAGATGCAGAAGTTGGTGGCCCGACTCCTCATATGTAGACACTGTATACAAGTGTCCTTCAAAACTGCCCCAACTACAACACAAGAATTAATATATTCGCACAAGCAAGAGCTTGGATAATTATTTTTAAGACACATATCATGCATAGCAATGGATGTGCCTGAAAATAAGGTCACAAATGCATATACTTGATATAATGTTTAAACAAATAGTATTTTATAAATCTGTATACAGATGCTTTAGCCATATATGTTAAGAAATACACAAGTGGATTGGAAAAAAAGCCCAAATATAAAATTTTATTTTCCCAAATTCGAAAATTTTGTTTATCGAATACAGAGCTACTATCAATAAGAGACCCTTTGCATTCTGATCCTTTTTATCCTTTTCAACGATGGAAAACAAAATATTTGATTTAACAAAACAATGCCTTTTTTATGATCACTGATTCTTTGTTCACATATTTTTTATAGAACATAAAATAAAATTACAGAAATGAAAAAAGGAGTTTACACCCAAAAAAAAATAAAAAATCAATATTATTGAACTTCTGGATTCTTTCTCAAGATTGCATTGCATGCTAAAATATTTTAAACATATATTTATGATGCTGTAGGAAACATTTAGACCTTGCTCCATGGATAATTTTTAGACAACCAGTCTACAGGTCTATCTCCATGCTTAGATAATTAGCCTAATGAAACGGTATAAGAGGGCAAGGAGTACCAAATATACACCTAGAAACAGACAAACCAAACTGGATATAATTATGACACGGAGATAAAATCAAAACTAACCCCATTTCATTTGCCTTGGATGGACTGAGTGACCTTAGTGCTGCACGTCCATCAATTGATCCAACTGCATATCCTGCACTAACACAAAAATAGATGATGAATCTATTTAAACAGAATTCCAGACACCATTTTCAAGAAATAAAAGAACAGTATTCTTGTAAGAATAATTAGAAAACGGAGTAGACACTTGACATAAAAAAAGATGCCATTGTGATTATGATGAAGCCCTAATATGCCACTGTGCTAAATTGATGCAAGCTACTCATAAGTGGCCAGTGGCACAGTAAATGAAGGAGCAGAAAGCTCAAAGGAAAACCAATGTGAAGTCCTCAAGGAAGAAACAACCAAATAAATAACAATGATGTGAAAAAACATTACTTAATAATACCTTCGCCATTAGCAAATGAGCTAACACATCGTATTTGATAGTCCATATTTGAGTCATTTTCTTTAACAGGTACTTCTAGACTACGTAAGTCATACACATTAATTGATCTTCCAATGGCTACTAACATATAAATCCCACAGAGAGACATCGTGTCCACCTCTGAACTCACAAATATTGAGTGTCCACCACCATTTTTTATGCGCAAATCCCAGGACATAATTTTCTTGTCAAGACCTGCAGTGATTACTTGGCCTGTAAAAAAAACAAAGGTATGAGTAGACACTTTTGCAGGAACGGAAATAAATAAAAGAATGTTTACTTTATATCCAGCAGCGATACGAAGTACCAGATTTTGCATGGGTATTGTTGGACAATGTACTGTTTATATTTATTAACTCTTACAAGTGGTTCTATTTGCTTTATAATCAGGGAGTCAACTAGCATTTCTAGCTGCAAAAGTATACATCTTTTTTTTTTAGTGTAAGTTACAGAATATTGAAGTAAAGAAGGTATGGTAGCCCTATATATGACTGACCTACTGCTCAATGTTGAATGCAAAAAAAATTATCCAATTTCATCATTCCATTCATTTATTGTCTTTATTTTGATAAATAAGAATTGCTGCCCCATTGACCCAGGGGTTTGGACAAACGGGTTGCTTCCTAGGTTTTATGTCGACAATGCTAAACGAATGCCAGCAGTTCGATGGCTCTAATTTCAGTTCGAATAGGATTCTTTGATCATGATTACTACTGTATCTGAACATATATACATTTACTTCGAAACCATCAAATGGTATTTATCCACTGCCACATGAAGAATTATGTGGTTCATACAGAACATCAAAATTTTAACAGGAAGTGCTCCAAAAATATAGCATTCTCCTGGTCATGGAAATGGGAAAATAAGTTTATATGGAATAAAATTTATTGCATGCAAATAAGTCCAGAATGTCGCTAACCAGAGAAAGGTGGTGATTAGGTTAACTTACAAGTTGCCTCAGAAAATTCAATACATGTTGATAAATCATCGTGATTCCCGATTATTTCAGTGACTCCAGAATCAAATTCATACCTAAGAACATTTTGCACCACAATAAGTGAAAAAGTATCACCACCATGAATTCACAACATCATCAATAAATTCAAATAAATATAATCAATAAACAAGCTAGACATTGAGATTTAGTCATGTAGACACACGAAGCTTGATGATTGAGATTTAGCTTGTGATCTCTGTTCACCCTGAACAAGTTAGTTTCCTTCTCTGAGATAAATCTAATTAGCATATGAATATCTTTTTTGAAAGAAAAAAAAAATTGCATCATGCCATTCCAATTAGTTTAGCTCCCTGGATGTTCCTGAATGCATGTCTGACACCGAAATCATAGGAAAAATGACATGAAACAGTCACAAATTCATCAGAGAGGAAGGGTGGCGACTTAAATCTGTTTGCAATTCTAAAATTTCCAGAATACCGGATGAACATCTAGTACATAAATTTGGAGGCTGAGTATAAGACTAATTTGAGCAAGAAGAACATGAATACAACTGAAGAAAAGAACTGCTTGCATGGTCAATCAATAACATACCTCCTAATGCAACCATCAGTACCCGCGCTGAAGGCTACAGATTCATTCTGGAAGCAACAATCAAGAAGTGCGGCTTCGGTGGAAGCTTCGAACCTCAATACAGAATTATCTACGTCGTATAATCGGAGAACCTGCAGATGAAATACGGCAAATGATTAGGAATCTCAAACAAACAACAACTGAAGGAGGAATTATGAGATCAACTACTCACAGAGTCCCATGACGAGATGAGGAGATTATTGGAACGAGGAGCGAATCTGATTGTGGAGATAGCGTCTTGAATGGGGTTTTCGATCTTCAAACAAGTACCTCTCATTTCCCGCATTCAATGATACATGGCATTGATAAACAGCAGCAATATTAGAACAAATTCCCTCGTGTTCTCTTCGAATTGTAGCTGGAATCCGAGAGAGGAGAGGGCTGACGAGTAAGCTTGTTAATTGATCTTACTCTGAAGAGGAACCCTAGTTTTCCCTTCTTTCCCAGCACAGAGGTCAGCTTCCGAGTGCGAACAATTTCTATCGACTTGCACGACTGCAGATCCAAAAGCGAGAGCCGAGGAGTAGAGGATCCTTGATTGTTCTACTCCGTGAAAATTCCCGCTCAAAACTTGGATCTTTTAATTTGAATAAAATGTAAATTTAAAAGGGCAAAGTGCAGGGTTTCAAATCTCGGGAATCGGATATAGGTACCGGTCTCAATCGAACCGATCCTGATGAATCGGTTTTACCCTATTTTTCGTTGAAAAAAAGAGAATTTTCTGAACGATTTTACCATTGATCCGATACAATTCAACGATCAGCTAGGTGTCAATATCAGCAGATACTGATACGATCCAGCCGATCCAATGTCAATACTTAGAACCCTGGGAGAGAGTTCTCTGAAAGGTAGCATGGCTCATTCGCCAACACGAAGCTAATGGGTTGTGGAAGTATTAGCATGTGCAGGTCATTGTGTTTGGGGGTGTAAGTGACATTGCCTTTCTGCCTTCTTTGCTACCTAGTCACAGGCCCCCTGGGCGACTGAGCAAAAGACAAGGGCGTAAAAAGTTACTACTTCACCCGCTTGTGAAATAAAAAATCTCAAGTAACTTGATACTATTGTGTATGTTCTCATTGGCCCCTAAGTCGGTGTAGTGGTCATGTGAAAAAAGCATCAATTTTTTACCTATTGAAAAGATGGGAAAATTAATTTTACCAGTTTAGCGTTTCCCTACTGTGGCTGTGAAAAGACCGTGCTCACCCCACCCTATGCTGAAAATGCTCCCATGTATCCTCCCATTAGCCCAAGCAATAGTGTTTAAACATGTCTTCATCAAAACCTTGAACAAGTGTCATGTTTAAAACTTTGAAGAACTCTTTGAACTGAAAAACGAATCTCCTGCCTAATCTAACCTGGTGGATGGTACGGAAAGGGTCTTTTTCTTCCAATGATAACATGTGACAATATGACATCTTCCTACTACTTACAGCTCATACTTGCAAAAACCATGGACAGTACAATCAAAGGGGAAACAGAGCAGCTCATTAGCTTGGATGCCCTAGCTGTTAGAAGCAGACAAATGTGCGAGTGCAATACCACCTAACTGACAAAAACAAAATTACAGCTTCAGGTTTTGCCACCGTGAGAGATAGCTATCAGGCCTTTTTTTTTTCAGTGAGGCAATAACTGTCAAAACTACCAGAGCACTCTTCATATCACTCATTCAAAATGAAGAAAAATATTAGTCAATGAAAAAACTATAAAGAAATGAAAGATAATTTACTATTATTATGGAAAGGAAAACACAAAATAATAATAATAATAATAATAATAAGTTCTACCACCAAGATGATTTTTAAATTCTTTACAGGTTATATAAATAATAATTATTCACAAATTATATTGATGCAGATATAGTGCCAAAAATTGTCTTTTTTTAGCTATGGTCATTCACATAAACCTCATGTTCCATAATTGAGCTCATTTTGTAATAAGTTTCTTGATCCATCTCTAGCATCACTCACTTTCCCACATACCTTACAGTAAGCCTCATGCATTGCACAAGTTTTCGCTAGTTTGGCCAAATACAGTGTCAAATGAAACCCTGTGATATGGTTTAGAACAGGCAAATAACATGGTTGACTGCACTGCAGTAAGTGGAACAAAGTGATTCACTACATGCAATAATTTATGGTAGATATTGGGTGCACAACATTTGTCAACCAATCCCAAAACCCACCAAAGTACAACTAAAGTATCTCCAACTTTAGAAAACTTCCAATATATACAGGACCTCAAGGGTTTTCTAAGGTTTCAAAATCCAAAAACCAAAACAGCTGCAGTGGGAACTTCTGCTAAAAAGAGAATATATCACAGCTGAGATTACAATCTTCCATACCCCATCAATGGTGAAAAATCAGAAGGCATAACTCTACTAAAATTTCTCATCTGGAAGGAAAAAATCAAACTTGACATCAACAGAGCCAGAACTTTCCCCTGTATCTTTGTACTCAACATTTGTTATTGTCCCATATTCATCCTCCTCTTGATATTCAGGTTTAACTCGGCGGACAGGCACCGTGACAGAGTAGACAGTCCCAAGATCAGTATCAGTTGAGACACTAAGCTGGACTTTATCCTGTGAATCTATCTCAACAAAATCAGATAAGGCACTCACGATGTTCTTCACAATCTTGCGCTTTGCTTCATCGCTAACTGCACATCTATCAGAGAAGAGGATCATCTTTAACCGCTGTTTGGCAATCTTTGCATTAGAGTTCCTTTTCGCTACTGGTGATGGAAAGAGTATCTTCCAGGCCAAGTTTAAACGCTCAAAGAAGCTCATGTGAATGGCATTCAGGAGGAAGCCCTCAGCTTCTTGGTTTAGCGTTTTGGATGGGATCTTAGTTTCTCCTCCAATCCCAAAAGACCGGTTACTGTGGCACCGGACATTACGTCCATCAAGTTCAATGTGTGGCCACTTAGGAGTAACTTCAGAAATACCAGATCCTCCAGTGAGGAAACTACTAAACCCTACCTGCAAGATGACATAAAAAATAAACATACATATGATGAGCCATATTGGAGTCAACAAAACACAGAAGAGAAAAAGAAGAAAGACACCATAGTGTTACTTCATGATTTAAAAACCTTCATTATTCCAAGAGGTTTCAAATTTTAGCCTCCTAACTTCCTAAGTTGCAAGGAAAGGACATACACATACACACACACCCACTCACAGAAGAGGAAGGAAAAGGTTATCAAAGAAAAATAATATACTTATCACAAGAGAGAGAGAAAAAAAAGGGGGGGAAGGGAACCAAGGAGTCATTCCCACCTCTCCCCTTCCTTTATTCTTCAACAAAACTGAACACTTGTGATTAAAGGATCATCTAACTCTCAACCCTTATGACCTACAGATCCCGACTACTACCAAGTAAGCCTCTGACCACCACTAAGGTTAGGGAACCAGACAGTTGAGAGTAAGTACCAAATTTGCAGGCTTGAAGAATCCAGACTTCACTTCTTTCACCATATCTATTATGACTAACGACTGATGACATTGAATGATACATGGCATGTGTAGTTCTCAAAAATTAAACTGTAAGATGGAAACACAGAGACAACAATATTTTCATGGCCAAGTACCCTTTGTGTTGCCGTATCAAAGAAACACAACTGACTCTCTAAAAGGACAGAAGTGACAAAGAATAAGGTTAAGAAGTCATATTTAGTTAAGGATTCTAAATCATGATATCTGAAGTAGATGATTGATTACTCCAACGTACATAGGATATGCTACCATAAAGCAAATAAAATTTCTGGCAACATCTAGTATCAATACCATTTTGCTATTAAGAAGGATCATGGACAAATTCAAAATAGTACCAAACGAACCCTCATGGGGCCTCAGATGTTTTCCTTCCCTGAGTTCTAAATGAATTCTTCCCAGGGTAAGATGCTTTGTGATTTCCATACCAAAGGTATGATGGCCTTTTTATTTTCCCATTTTTGAGATGGAACTGATGGTCTGATGGTTTCACCATGTCTGAGATATGGATAAACAAACGACGAGAACATCAAAAGTTCCAGCATTCATAAGTCAACATTTAAAAGGAAAAAAAAAGTAAAAAAAAAAGTAAGCTTATCAAATTGTGATGAACATTTATCCAGAACTATAGGTGTTCAAGCAGGAAACCCCGATATCAAAATTCAAAAATTCACCAAGGAATAAAGATCCAAGACAAGCTACCATTACAACGAAAAATAAGGCTGACCAAATCATAAGACTAATTCCACAAACATTCAACAGGTCAGCTTCCCTTCATAAGTATAATCTCAAGAAGAAAATTTTGGGAAGCACTTGATCTGGTCAAGGAGTTCTGGAGTTCTGACCGAATCCTGTGAAATTCATTCTTCCCTTCCCGGAGTAGGCGCTCGTTAAGAGCAGGTTTCGCACCGAATTAAAGAACTACCCAACAAGTAAAACAACTAAAAATGCGCAAACCATAGATCAGTTCCAACAAAATCCAGAAAGATATTGGTAATTTCTCTTTCTCAGACCATGAATACGCTTTCCTTTCTTGAACAACCGAGTCATTGGTGGAGAATAATGTGAAATGCATTTCAATTATGGGTTTGGAATCAAAAACTAACCTTCGAAGGGGTGAAGGAGCGTCGAAGTGGGTTTGCAGGGCAAGAAGCTAAAGTCATGTTGACTCTTAAATCTCCAGAAATCGCCATCATCTTCTTCTTCTTCTACTAGAGCCCCTATTTCGGTTACTCTCGATTGAATTTAATGTGTTCGTTCCTCAGTCAAGAGACGCAGACTTTTTTCTCGCTTCTCAGTGCAGTAGAACTTACAAGGGAAAACAAAGCGAGAACATTACTACATTTAGGGGTGAAGGGTAGAGCAGAAATTTAACACTGAAGAGGGGGCGATATTAGTCAATTGGACTCTTTTACATAAAACCCTACCAAAAGAGCAAAATTTCCACAACATAAATTGTTAAAGAGTGTAGAACAAAATGGAAAGTTCTAAAGGCAAACTCATGCGTCGCGTACTACCCCTGCAGATCAGAGTTTGGGGTTTCTTAAGCTGTGTTTGGTAGTCATTCAGTTTCAAAAATGATGTTTCGTATCAAAACATAATTTTTAGTTTTTGTATCAAAATAATGTTTTAAAACAGAAAGATGGTGTTTAGTGAACCTGTTTTAAGAACGATTATCCTAGTTATTGACTTTTTTTGTATTTAAAACGAAATTGAAATGATAGAATAAGATTTCGTTGTTTCATCATTTTGAGTTTCTAACATTTTTTTTTCATTTTCCTTCTAAAATAAATTGAAAAACATCAAGTTGACACCAAACACTTTATTTTGTTTTTTTATTCCCATAGAACGGAAAAAGTCAAAAACGTTTTTCTAAATGACTACCAAACGCAGCCTTACTACTAGGAATACTCATCATACCATGCCTAGACACGGTGGTGAGGAATGAACATGCTGCCCTGCAAGATGCTTATGCAAGTCCACGTTAACTACAGCGAGCGGTGAGATGCGGTGAATATGAGACGACTGAGAGCACTTGGACATGTACCCCAAGAGGCTCTCAGCTACCTAATGTTCACTGCACTGGAGCAACGACTATAGATGATTTTCCATCTATCTTTCACGGGATTTTAAAATCTTGCGGTCAAGAGATTCCATTTCATGGTGGCTTAAAGGAAAATTTATTCTCTTTTTTTAATGTTATTTTCTTTAAAAAAAAAATGATACTATTTTGCTGACTAATAGAAATAACAGGAAATCTAAAAAATATATATCAAAAACCATTTACGTTCCATTTCAAAATAGATCGTAAAAGTCGACATTAATCGAGAATGAGGTTTTGATCGATTTTAACGATTACATTTCAATTGTTTTTATGAAAACTTAGGTCATGTAACCAAGTTTCCAAGGCAAAAACCTTACACCAAAATGTAATCCTTGCATCATTTATAAAGCATCAAAAACTGAATTATCGTTTTGTCCATAATCACAATTGACATGGATTTGTCACGTTTAGAGCAAAAGAAGGCTTTAGAACTTCTCACTTCACTATTATGGTGACAAGTTAGTACCGTCCCATTTAGTGGAACAAATTTAGATCCCAGTCGTCTGGACGGGATGGTATCAGTTTTTAAACAGTTCTAAGCATGGTAGAAAAGGGTGAAGAACTTCAAGGGTTCCTAACAAGATCGTTTAATTATTATTTTTGTGAATTTTTTTTATTATCATGAGATCCAAGGTTTCTCTTACTTTTGAAAGCAAATTAAAATACAAAACCAACATGAATTTCATGGTTTTACTTGTTCAAATTCTCTAAAATCACATGTAAGCTTTAAAAATATCAAGTAACTAAATAAACAAGCCATGATATAATTGTTGTGCTATAACCAAACTAGTATAATTCAACTAAAACCTCCACAAGAGAACACCACTCAAATACATCAAAATATAGCTATAAAACTTGAACATGAGAACATGAAATATATGCTTTGAAATGGTACTAGCGCTATTGAGATATTGGGCCCCTATTGTATCTTGTACACATTCTGACGATTGGCCGAGTGAATAAGTCAACTTCAAAAGTGGATTTGTTGTGTGAAGAGTGCATTATGACCCGTGGCTGCCTACCTAGTGGGGGCGCCTCCTTTGTTGTGGGTAAACGGGAAACCCAACTCTACGAACCTGAGGAAAGGCTGCACAGCAGTAGTAAGAGTGTTAAGATCAAAACTTTTTGTAGTGCTAGCAAGAATGCAAGTGAATGAATCCCATCCCCTAGCGAGTTCAATGCATAAGCCCCTTTAGAGATAGGGCCATTAGAGAAGAGCTTGTTCTTCAATTTTGAGATCTTAGCATAAATGATTGACAAAAGACAAGACAGAAGAACACCTCACCCTAGCCGTTCCTCGCCTTTTGGACTTGCAGACTAGCCTTTGAACCATCAGCACATAAAGCCTTTTTTTGTCGCTTCGCACCTTTAGTTTTCAAATGAAGGACGCTTGGTGCAACTTTAGCCAATTCAAGGAAGTGGAAGAAGTGACCCACCAAACGGAGGTCCCCATGGAAGGGGTCACAACACATCAAGTTGTTTACCATAGCGAACATGAAATATATGATTTGATACAGTACTAATCTTCTGGTACTAAACAATACTTCAGTACTAGTACCATTGGGGGTCTTGTCCTAGAACCGTTCCGTCTAATTTATTATTCATACCTAAATTAGATACCAGTACCATCCCATTTATTAGTCTTATACCAGATTTTAGCAGCACGGTTCTCAATTTTAATCCCAAATTAACACCTCTAATTTTACATCATAGGATCATCTATGATTTTAAGGAGTAATTGATGGCACGACTTAGTTGTTCATGTTCATTTCATTTAAGAGTTAAGCAACTGAGATAAATTTTATATTCTCAGTTTATTTGATTACATTTTCGACAACTGTTTATTTGGTTCCTTTTATAGCAAGGATGACTAGTGTTCATTTTACAAAGTGCAAAACCACCTAAGCTTTCAATCTTATGCATTTTTCCTAAGCCAATAGTTTTGATAATTTATCTGTAGAAAAGTAACTCTCTCTCTCTCTCTCTCTCTCTCTCTCTCTCTCTCTCTCTCTCTATATATATATATATATATATATTTCTGTAGAAAATTTATATATTTTGTTATATTTACAACTAGGGAACTGCCTAAGGGAACTTTATTCACACACCAGAGGAGGAGGGGGATCAAAAGAAATGCATGTGACTGGAATTGATCACCAGACCACAGACCTAAAGCCGGATAAAAATCGTCTACAATTCCTTATCTGTGCAATACCATGCAATACCCCCTTCAGATGGTGACACATGGATAAAGTAATTTGAACGGTTCAGATTAATCCTATATTGATCCAACTCCCAATCAGTGATTGGGAGTTGGATCAATATAGGATTAATCTGAACCGTTCAAACCACTTTGTCCACGTGTCACCCTTTCAAGTCGGCATTGTACAGAATTGTACAAGATTAGAATTGCAGACGATTTTTATCCACCTGAAACCTGCTCTACAAATAATTGTATACACTGATTAGGTGTGGGTGGGGGTTTTTCCTTTGGCGAGCTGTTCTCACTAGCCCCCCCCCCCACCCCCCACACCAAAAAAAAAAAAAAAAAAAAAACATAACAAGTAATTACACTCTAAAATTAAGAATCACAATGCTATTATGAACTCATTATGACTAATTTTCTGTATTTAATTTCCAGAATAAGATTCCAATTTGATGCAAAAACATCACACCACATGCATGGTTAATGGTTTGTTCAACCCTCCACCAATATCCTAAATTCCCATATCAAAATATAACACATGCATGATTATATGAAGAATGAGCTGCTCAAGGCCACCACAGCCACAACAGTAGCAAGAATCCAGAGCAGCGATCTTGAGGGCGGCGATGAGTCATTGTTGGTCGGAGCAGGTGCTGGTTCCGGCGGATTTTGTTCGACAACAACAGAGAGTTTCATATTTCTCCAGCAATGCCCACCACCACTGATGAAATAATAAGGCCGAGACTCATTAAGTTGAACCACATCCCTCCCTGCTCCACCCGTATAATTTCCGATTAGGTGATCCGTTGAGCATCTCTCGCAATCAGTCTTGTTCACCTCCAGAACGCTGTAATACCTCTTATCATATACAAAGTCTGATCCAAAAAAAAAAGAATAGAAATCAATATCAAAGATCAAACAGGTTGAGATTCGATGTCTGACTTGAAAGGGGAGAATCGACTTCTGCCCGAACCATTTCTTTGAATACTTCAATTCTTATTATCATGGGCTTGCAAATATGGCAATTCAGTACACATTCAGAAAATCAAGGACCATAATCAACAAAAAGATATTAAGAGAGAGAGAGAGAGAGAGAGAGAGAGAGTTACAGACTTACAGAGCCAGTAGCCGACGTAGAAATGTTGCTTGGCGGACCATTCCGTGTAGTTTACATTCGGATTCCACGCTTGCTTTCCTCCAACTATGATTCTTTCCCCAGAAACCGAACCAGCGCAGAGCAAGGCCAAGAAGATAACGCACCAGAACGCTACTACTCCTGATCTCCTCCACTCCTCCATTTCTGCAATTCTCTCTCTCTCTCTCTCTCTCTCTCACTTAGAGTCCCAGATCGAAACGGACGAGAAATAGTACTGAGAGACTCCACTTATATGTAACCGTCGGGGCTCACGACTACATGACACCTATACATGAAGGGGGAGAGAGCGACTAGGGGAGGGTGTTTTAGTAAAATCGAAGAGGCTAAGCTAGAATTTGGGCCTTTGGTGGGGTGCAAAATGGACATTTAAAGCAATAATAAATACCAAAGCATCAAAAGGGTAAGAATTAGAAATATTTCCTTCTGTGTAAAGCGTAATTTCAAAGAAAAATCTTATTTTTGGTTAACCCTAAACCGACTAACCGAGGGTGGTATTGTGCGCATTTTGGTATATGATAGCAGTAACTGCCAGGCTGGCGCCACACTCGTTCGCTTGAACAGGTGGCCATGCAGCGAATCAAGGAATACGCCTCGAATATCCCGTGTCCCACATGAGTTGGCATCTCTCCGTCTCTTTGGCCCCTTGGCTCTTGCCCACCTCAAAGAAATGGGTCCGTGGGAATCATGGTATAAGTATTGGTCAGGGATCAGTGGTATTGGATTGGTATCGGCTGAGATTGATCCTCGATCTCGATCCTTAACCAAATTGATCGATACTATCTGTATCAGATAGAGATACAACAGAAAAAAAATAGTACATTTTAGAAAAAGGAGGGGCAAAATCAATTAATACCCACAGATCCGATATCGATACCGTCCCTAAATCCTTGGTGGGAATGGACATTACCAACGTATATAGGGCAAGAACTGTGGAAATGGGCTGGACCATGGGGGCCCATTCCCTTCTACTTTATACTAAATCCACTTTTGAAAACGGTTTTAATGGTTCACAAGGTTTTACAATGGTTTATGAGAAAAACGACCGGTGGATTTCTATGCTCCCTAGGGTTTCAAGAATCGGAGGTAACCAGTCCCAATTTCTGACGATTTGATACTACTGATTCCTGAATAAAAACATCAGAATCGTTGGAAATATTTCTAGGATTCGATTTTAGGGCTTTTCCACACTAATTCAAGTGGATTCCATTTCTGATTCATAGTTTTGAAACCTTACATAATTGAGACAATGACAAGGGAAAGATGTAAAAATCTAACCCTAAAAGCGACGCAAAAGATAATGAATAAACAAGAACAAGCAATGCATACAGGTTTACGAGGTTCAGCAAGATTGCCTACTTCCTCGGTAAGATGAGATTCTACTTCACTATCAATAGAGAATGGGGTTACAGTATTCATCCTCACACATCTCATAATTACTTACAAAGAAAGTAACTCTTGCTACATATATATATATATATATATATATAATGAACCCCCGCTATGCAGGGGGACCTCCTATCCCCCCTTGCAACCCCCACAACCTACTTATCAGTAAGCGGGACTGCCATTTTGTTAGGAGGCCTACATCAGTACTCCCTGGATTAAACTGTGATGGAATACAAGACATCGTACACCAACAAAAGAACTTTATAGAAGTAAATGAAAACTAAGAGAGAATTGTTAAATGGCAGAGCTGACTAGATTCTCTCCATATCAACAAGTATTTTAGATTCTTCAGCCTCATATTGAAATCGGCCTGACTCATCCTGATTTGGTTTAACTTGGTCATACTCAATATGCATAGAATTGGTCTAATCAAGATCGATCTTGATTGATTCTGGATCAACCTGACTAGTTCCAACCTAAGTTTTAAAACCATGAAAGGAGTGGGGGGATATGGTGGTGGCTACTACTTCACATGAGGCCAGTCTGAAATTGTTAGGTTGGCAAGGAATCCATATGATGCTACAGTAACACAATTCATCAAGATGACAATTACTTTGGACTGAGGAAACTCTTATGCACGGTGAATGGGAATCCATTGATCACGGAGTTTGAGATTCTTGTGGTGCGGTATCAAGAGGGTATTTTGGTGGCCACAAAAAGACTAGTACATCTAGTCTACCATGTAGAGTCCTTTACAATGCTTTATTTGCTACATGGATCGAAATAGCCTCTCAATATTCTCAGGGTAATACTACAGAGTTCTCGCCCAAGAACCTTGCACATATGGGAGCCTTGTGCACCAAGTACGTCCATTTATGATTGCTTGGTGCTTAAAATTAGTGGAATGTTATCCACAAAACCCTTAAATTCATTCATTCTTTCCTTTTTTTTCTTCTTCTTCTTCTTCTTTTTTTTTTTTTTTTAAGGACCTAAAAGAATTAACATCATATATCACAATTAACATCTTAATTTCAAACACTATTTTTTCACCCAAAAAATAAATTACTTTTAGACAAAATTTGGATGATCATTAATTATATAAGAGATTTCTTCAATAAATAACAGATCATACGATTAAAACTGGATTTAAAATAGCCAGGGTGGCTGAGGCTTTTTCGTATATTTAATGCTAAAAGTTTCCAGATCAGCCCTCCATTCATCGATTGATTTATAATAAGAAAGTAAATTAATGGATCATTAAGATATTTTCTCTATAGACGCTGGGATTGGGTGACTTCTTTCTCTGGTAAAACTATAAAACGGACAAGGGAAGAAGGGGGAGGCATAAGGTCGGTTTAGTTACTTCCTAGTACAAAACAAATAAGAAAGGGAATATTACTTTGCCCCTATGGGCAGAGGAGGGGGATAGACATGAGAGGTTCTATCATAAGCTATCCAATCAAATTGAGATTTTTTTTTTTTTTTTTGATATGTAGGGAAGGAAATAGATAACAATAAAAAAACTTAAGCTCGAGACCTGCTAGTGAACATAGGTCTTGTGCACACCATAGTTCACCAAGTGTGCTAAGCAGTTGTTAAATTGAGAGGGTTTTTTTTTTTTTTTTTTCTTTTGAACAAGAGATCACTATCCGATTGTGTGGCCCTTTTATCAATGGGAGTGCAAGGACAATCAATATGGAAGGAGTTTTTGAATTAATAAGGGTAGAGTTGAAATTTTCCACATTCCTATGCCTGAGAACAAGAGCCATGTGAAACAGCAGTGTTTTTTTTCCATTTCATTTTACCAATATAGTGAAAAAGGAATATATTGCTTTATGGTGATTACGTTCATATTGGATAGAAAAGGTTCTTAATTAAATCCTTTTTATCAATTTGGGGCCTCTTTTTTTATATCATTTTTCTTTTTTAATTTTACTCACAAAAAAAAAAAGGTTTAAAGGTAAAATCGTGAAGATTGTGAGATTCTCTTTTCATAGTAAGCGAAGGAAAACTTGGTCCAATACTAAAGCCCTTTTCGAGTCTCTGAACCTTGTACAAACTAAGGCATAAGAGGGAGTCAAGGATTCATTGATAGAAAAGGCAAGTATTAGGCTACGTTAGGTATGTTTTTAAAATGACGTTTCATGTCAAAAATGGAAATTTCAGTTTCTGTGTTAAAATGTCTCTTTTTTTTAAATGAAACTGGAACTATGGAACTACCTTTTGTTGTTCCGTCAATTCTCATTTTTATTTTTTATTTTTTATTTTTTGTCATTTTTTGTTCCAAAAAAAATGAAACACACCATAAATACACTAAACCTTTTATTCCCTTTTTTTTGTTCCCATAGAATGAAAAAACTCCAAAAACATTTTTTTGAAACGATACCAAATGCATCCTTAGTATAACAAGTGTATATGATACTTTTGGAAGCACAAGACAAGTGTGACTATCAGTAAGCTTGGCTTACGTCAGTATTACTATGCATCTATCTCTTTTTCTCATGTGAAAAGACACCTCTATTCTGGTTTGAAGGAGGAGGAGGAGGAGGAGGGGAGAGAGAGAGAGAGAGAGACTATTGGAGACTATTGGCATAGAATCATTTTTCATTTATTTATTTAAGAAAAAAAAGAACCTAAAATGCAGTGTGTCCATACACTTGGACACGATGGGGTGAAATGACAACCCTACCCCCTTATAAAAGGTGAAAATTTTATCCATGTTGATGCTTCTATTATTACTTCCATTGGCCATGCGATGGTGTAAGGGCCACGCTCCCTTCTAACTAACCAACTCCCATTTACTTTTATTATCACTTTGATAGATGCTCACATGGTTTCTGACCCATCCCATGG
Source organism: Macadamia integrifolia (assembly GCF_013358625.1). Classification (NCBI taxonomy): domain Eukaryota; kingdom Viridiplantae; phylum Streptophyta; class Magnoliopsida; order Proteales; family Proteaceae; genus Macadamia; species Macadamia integrifolia. Next base: position 15,660,325 of record NC_056560.1, read on the forward strand.
AGGCATGAGCACTTAGATCCTTCCTCCAAGAGGGTAGAAAGGTGTAAAGGGTTGAGGTCTCAACTAAGGACATCAGCAACTAAGCAAGCACACGACTGCAACAACGCTATTTGAAAATCTAAATCTCAATTTTAAAACTGCCAGTGCATTGTAATTCGAAACACACCGGGATTACTACAAGAACCGCCATGGATTGCGGGTTGGACAAACACAGATTCTCAATCGATAGAAAAGTGATGAAGACTGGCTCAGTTTTATTATACCTAGCAGAAACGGAGGAAAGAGTCCCAAAGGGCAGCTATGGCGAACGCAGCTGGTAAAACAATGTGGTAATGGCCTCTGTTACTACTCAACGTAGATGAAGCAGATCCGCTCGTTTGTTTCAGCGGAGGAGTCGACGATGGAGGTGGCGGTGGGTTTTCGACAAGAACGGAAAGCTTGACTCCACTGAAGCAGAAACCTTTGCCACTTATGAAATAGTAACGCTTGGTCTCATTGAGGGGAGTGACGTCCCTTCCATGTCCAGTGGTCCAGTTGTGGATTAGATCACTTTCTATGCATTGATCGTAGGCTGTCTTGTTCACTTCCAACACGCTTATCGTGTTCCTATCATAGACGAAAACTGCAACAACGTACACACGCTGAGTCCTATGCTGTTAATTGAAGATAACAAATTAAGAAACAGAGAACTTACAGAGCCAATCGCCGAGGTAGAAGTGTTTGTCTTGGGCCCAAGTGGTATAGTTCACATTGACTGCCCATCCAAAGTCCTTTCCGACGATGTATCTGACGGAAGACACTCCCGATATCATCACTAACAGCAACACCATTGTTACCATCACCACCACCCTAGGCGACGCAATGCCCTGTTTCCCCAGCTCCATTGCTCTCTCTCTCTCTTCCTCTCTCCTAAGTCTCAAGTCTGTTTTACCTCCTCTCTTTGTTATGATGATACTGCACCTGGATGCTATTCTTGATCTTCCTCGTTTTAAGTTGAAATGAAATGATAAAAAATATTGAAAAAGAAAACCCTGATTTCCGGTCCACAAGAAACTCCCTCAGTTGAGCTCTCTCTCTCTCTCTATGTACAATTTTTTTTTTTGGGTAGGCTCTGTATAAAATTCCAACATCATCAATGTGCCAACACAACCCCCTGTTATTGGGAGGAAACTAAAACTTCATATTAAGAAATGAGAGAAAATGATCCTCATCTAGGGCTGATTCAACTAAATCAATTTCATGAATTTTGGAAAAAGTATCCAGAGATATCCCAGTGAGGGTGAGTGTTTCTTTTGATGCACATGTGCAATTTGATGCAAATGAGTAGTGGATTTATGAATACTAGGATAGACTAGTGGTGATAGCTTCGGCTTAAAGTAATAGATTTCAAACTATTATCAAACAGGAATCTTTTGATGGAGAGAGAGAGGGGGGGTGGAACCATAAAACCGTGCAACCCATTTTTGTGAGGGCACATAAAGTAATCTGCACGACAGCATCATGCAGTCCTCTTCCTCTTCCTCTTCCTCTTCCCCTTCCCCTTCAGTAATTATAGGTTTGCACTCTATTTTTTATAAGATTACCTTGATTTTATGAGTAAGATATCCGATCAATGTCCCAAAGTGAGATCCATAATATGATTATTGCAAATAGATCTTTCAATTCCTAAAAACCTCTCTTCTAGCTTCTATTAAAAATGTACAAATAAATTTTTTACAGAATAGGAATCCCCATTGGTTTTTGTTTTTTCTTTTTTTTGTTTTTTTTTTAAGAAATAATTTGGACAGAGAATTCTGCCCGTCTGGCGTGGGAACGCCCAGGCACAGCAAGTCACTCATTAAAGTGTTAAAATAACCGTGGTAAGGGCAGTTGAGTCTTTTCACACTACTGTGTATGGGTGTTTCCTACATCAGACCGACAGGGTCCTTTTTCATAAATGGGTCATTGAGAAGTCAAGAACCATGGCTCTCTAGAATCGATTCAGGAAGCAAACGGTCCGGCTGGCTTAGGTCGATGAAATTTTTTCCGAAAAAGGGTCTGGCGGTGAGCAAGGATTCAGATCAGTTGTGGAACTAGGTTTAAATCTCACTGCAGGATATGATTCGGGAGACGAGATCCTACAATTTGAGGAGCCTAAGGGTTTTCTTTGCCCCAAATCTCAGACCCCACGGGCTGATGGTGAGTGAGTTGTATCAATTATTTTAGAGTCCGGTAAGAGAACAGTAAAAGAAAAAAGGAGTAACAGTAAGTAGAATATAGAGGACGAAGGAATACAGTAAACAGAAAATGGGACGAGATGGAACCAACCTAGAAGAGAAAATAATAGATTATGAGCAAAGGAAGAGAGGAAGTTCTTGGTCAACAGCACTCCACACCAACTCAGCAACTATTTCATTCATTCAAATCCAACTGACAATCTATGGCTTACTTGCCGATATATAAAGAAACAAAAGAAATCCAAATGAAACTCAGACTCTTAATGCTATTAAGTTACAAATTTGTAACACAGCTTTGAAGGAGGCATTCAAAAAATTATTGGCTGAAAGAGTTGGGAGAAGAAAAAACAGATTTTCCCATTGATCTTCCTAGTAAAGAAGAGATATCTAACACTAATGTGTACACATAAGAATGTACTAAAAAGGTCATGCACACACATAATAATGCAGGATGTGATAATACCAAAAATTGGCAAGCATGATTACGGCAATGATGATGATGGTATCTGATATTCTGTCCTCAATACTCATCCACTTTAATGGCATCACGAGGAATCTCATATGCTTCCTTTGCTCTTGATTTCTTCACACCAGCTGTGAACCAAACCTTGTCTGACTTGTAGCCCTCAACAGTCACATTAGTGACTTTAACCCATACCAGGACTTTGGTCTTCATTCCTTCTATCCCGCTGAGCTTTCCCCTCGTCAGTACCCCTTTGATACGAGTACTGTATCTTATAACAGAGGAGTCCTTGAAGCTAATCTCGCAGGTAGAGGGCAGGTACACAATCAGCTTAGCCTTTGATTCATCGAACTCATAACAAGTAACATTCCGGGGAAAGAGCCCTGGTGGTAGGTTGTACTCTCGAAGGAGATCTGGTAGGGCCTTTGAAGGCTTGCCTTTAGAAAAGAAACAGATGGGTAAGCTTCTACTACATAGGTTCTTTACAAATTTGCAATGCTTGCATACATGTGCATAAACAAATGCCTGAAGAAAACCATATATGAATATGAATGGGTTTACATAAAGAAGCATTGTAGGGGTACAAGAACTTGTTTGCCAAATCAACTACAAGTAATTGAATTGAGACAATTAGATGTATACATATTAGGGACCACTGAAACATCTTCCACAGTGAAGTAAAACAATTAAAATTTCATTTTTGACCACCCACTGATATTTTACAGACTGCTAATTACATTAAGATAACAATCTGATAACTTGGAAAGATTGGTAATGTTTGATTGAAAAAGAAAAAGCAAAATTTGGGTTTACAATGGTATGTGTACTCCCAAAATCTCACAAGATGAGATCTATCATCTTTAAGTGTACTGAAATTACGAAGGGTATAGCTGTATCTTATTTCATTCCTCCTTCAACCTCAAGTCAAGCCCTCCTCTTCAACCTGCCTCTCTTCCTCTCACTCTGAATGAGTCCTTTTTGCTTCTTCAGAAAATGACTGGCATAGCAGTGGTGGCAATTGGCAATGGCACCAGAGAAATCCGGTAATGGTGGGTGCATCAGCAATGGCAATGGATCTCCCTCCCACTGTTTCAGGAGGTCGTGACAACTCTGGCTATCTTTTCACAGTGGCGGGTCATGGTTCATGGCACCAATTCATGTTAAGGGTCACCCATCCATTTTCCAGGTTTAGGTTTTATCACTTATTTTTATATTTTATTTATAGGCAGGCCCCAAGGGGAGTTGAACTCATGACCTCCTAATTGTGAGGTACTGGTCCTTGCGAAGTGAGCTAGCCCCTTGGGGTTACCAGGTTTAGGTTTAATGGTATAAGACTTGTGTTTCATAGTTTTAAAGTTTCAGAATTCAGATTCATGGTTTAAGGTTTCAAGGCATTTGGTTTAACATGTTAAGGTTTCATGGCTATTTTCATATATGATTTTGCCAGAGAAGAATCCAGCGAAGCTGTCAGATGACTCCCTTGGATGAGGTTATAGGGTTACGGTTTTAAGGTTTAAGAGTTTAAGGAATTATGGCAAGTTCCATTGAAGTCCACTGGTGTCTGTGCCAGAAAAAGATTTGGTGTTTAAGCATACAAAATGAATGGTCTATAAATGATTCTTCATATTCAAAACAGACAGCTGAATCTGTTTGTGAGATTCAGTGGTCACAAACGGTAGTGACAACAATATCAACCCAGAAGAAAGAGGTGGACAGCGTCAGGTTTCCTTTGATTAGCAAAAATTCTATTCAATCATTTTAATTTCATATAGAAAGAAATGCAAGATAATTTTGGAATGCATTCTTACAAAATTATGTTGGCACTTCAACTATGTAATGTGTTGTAGCCTTGACAAGCTGTCACTCCCGTACAAGGTAGCTCTTTCGCATTTTAGGGATTTCTAGAAGGAGACATGACAGCCTTGAAAAGTCATACAAAACACTATGCACTTTAAATACAAAAATGTCATTAGGCACAACTCATGCTATGGCTACTAGTATTTGAACCCCACCCTATGCCACGAACATAGGCCATGCGAACAGTGCTGGATGAAACGGCCTTGACAATCCGTCCTTCGGAACAGTGCCATGGTCCCCGTCAACTTCTTGTTGGACTTGAGGCTATCTTTTAGACTATCAGAATCCAAATGGAAATGGGTATTATATGATTTATGTTGGAGTATATTGCATTTGTGCACACCATCAGAATCACCTACTTAATCACCCAATCCAACTCCCAAAGTCACTAGGAATTTAGGCCTCTACAAATCTTGTGGAGTTTGAACTTGAACAAAATGCAGAATACACCACCAAGTTTTTCTAATTTCATTTAATTTATTTTCACTTTATTGGGCACATGGTACACTGAGGGCAGACCTTGGTGCAACAGTAAGGTTGCTCCATTGTGACCAAGTGGTCACAGGTTTAAATAAGGGAACAGTCTCTCTGCGAAGCGGGGGTAAGACTGCACACGTTACGACCCTCCCAGACCCCACAGTTGCAGAAGCCTCATGCACTGGGTACACCCTTTCATTCGGTACACCACCTATAGATTGTAAGCATTCTAATACTAATCCATCAATTATCATCATTCAAAATCAACACAAACGAAGGGATCCTCAACCACCACTGATAAAGGAGTTCTAGTCTAAACAACAAGCAATTTCAAAACTTTCTCAAGAAAAATCTATAAATGACAAGTATGCTGCGAAAATTTATCCAAATCCAGCTTGCTTGCAAGGCCTAAACCTGAACTTCTCTGCTGCAACTCCTTAGGTCCTTCTACCAATGCAAAACCCAACATTGCCACCCAAAGAAAAAACCTTCATGAATGTCCAGAGGAATAGATTCTAGTCCTATTCCACAAAGATTGACTATTGTGAAAAAGAACACATATGTTATGAAAAGTAGTGAATGGTTCTACTACTTACTTTCTCTAAATTATTGCGCGCAAGTTTGTCCACACTTGTAGATTCTTTTTTGCATTAGTGTGATGATTGGCAAAATGGGAAAAAAAACCAAAGTTTATGCATTTAGTTTTTGAAGATTAAGATTGTGGAACAACTAAATTGCCCAAAGTGGATAGTCTTTAAGGAACCAAGAAAGCAATAAAATAAGATAGAATATAAGCATGACAAGATCATTTTAAGTGATTAATCTAAATGATGAACTGCATTTCATTCCCCTGAATTCACTTAAACAAAGGAAGCAGGTTGAGGGAAATTGGTCAAACCTTTTAGTTTGTTGAAGATCCATTTAGCCTTCTCTTCAACAGTATTGGAGATAGACTACAATAATGAGTATCATTTCAATATAGGAAGAAAGGACTCAACATAATAATAATAATAATAAAGAGAAAGAAATAAAATCTACACCTAAGTGAGAACTAAATTTCCATCACATATAATCAGATGTTTAGTTCCGTCAAGAAAAAACAGATTGAGGATGAATGTGCATCAGAAAATGTGGGAGTAATGGAAGATCTTGAAAAAAGCAATGCACAGGACTGTTCTGACAGAAGATGTATCTTCTCCATCTACTCCCTGCTTCATCACACACCATACAAAAAGGGCAGGGGTGGGGGGACAGGGGGACATGGGGAATACGTCCTCTCAGCTCATTGGTTGACAAAAACAACAAATCAGGACCCCCCCTCAAATAAGATAATGGACCATAAGATTTTATACAAACAAAATCCATGCAGCTATAAGGTATAGGGGCATCCCATACTTGAAACACAGAAAAATAATAATCAAGTCACTCGACCAAAAGATTGCACATGCAATTGTCCAAGTTTATCAGGTTACTTCAACACAGCTGTCATAATTGTGTAAGATACTTCTATGTTCAATGTAAATTTTGGGTCAGATACTTACAAAATGCCATTTCCAGGAGTACCAGATTATGGGATCAGGATCCAATTACTATACTACTCTGGTTATCCAAAAAGATATCATTATGAAAATACTTTACTTTGCTTATGTTAAACTTCATACTTTTCCCCCCTTTTGCCAGTTCTGTAAATGAAGTTTGTTTAGATTTTATTTTGTTAATGTTAAACTTCATACTCCCCCCCCCCCCCCTCTCTTTTGCAAGTTCAGAAAAATATAAGTTCTAAAATTTGCCAATGGTGGGGGGACCCATATTCTCAAATCTCAAATTACTGAGCTAATAGTACTCAAATTTACGAATATATTGCTAACAACTGCATATAATGCATCTTTTTGGTTACATGAGGAAACATAACTAAGATCTCAGTACATATCTTTATTACAACAGTTATATATTTCCTATACCTCTTAGCAGACATTCTATTTAATCTTTGTTTTATTTTAAGGAATAATTTCATATTTTCTACCATACGGCATACACAAATGACATACTTCTGCAAAAATTATAAAAATTATATCTATATCATACTTATACACCACATACAAAGATAGTTTAAATGTTGAACAAGTCAGTAACCGTCAAAGGGGAAATTTGGCATTTGAATATCACTGGGGCAGTAATATAACATAGCAATTTCAGCCTTGAGGATTAAAATGGGTTTTAACATCCTTCCTACATTGGAAATGACATGGATAATACTGTAGTTTGACTCGTGATATAAGAAAACACCATCACCATAAAGCCTTGTTAGATCTATATCTAAAATTTCCTAGAATATCCAAATCTCTATAAATATGAAGCTTAGACCATGTCCCTCTTTAAGATCTTTTCTTTTATAGTCAAGAACTAATGGACCTTCCAGGAACAGCCCAAATTGCTTAAAGATAAAACCATCCATGTAAAGGATCTTAGTTAAGACTGCGGACAAACCCAACGGCAGCAACAATATGAAGAAAAAGGAGTCCAGGCCCACAATAGCCTTCGATATACTTATGCAACAGCATATAACAGGCCAAATGGTTTCCCAACACTGATTTGCTTTCATTGGCTGTAATTCCCTTTTTCCCACACATGCTTCTCCTTCCCCTTACCTCCACCCCAAAAAAAAAAAAAAAAAAGAAGCAAAGATTCTTCTCCTTCCTGGATTTCCAAAATGAATTTACTAAAATGACAATTTCCAACTCTCTGAAAGATGGTAAATGAAAGGCCTCCCTTCGCCTTAGGTTTGCAAATCTTCTCAATTTACCAGCTAGTTTTTTCTTCAAGTCACATATCCTATTCCATAGTAATTTTCTATTAACAACTCTGATTAGTTAGCCAACAACACCATCAATGAATCCAAAAAAGAAAAAAAGGCATCAGCAATGAAAAGAGCGATATATTATACACTATCAAGATTCTCAAAGGTGACACATTGATCTCAGTTGATTATTAAGTCCTAACGGATCTTGCAAGGCACAAGTCTAAATTTGAAACAAGTATCCAATTGAATAAAATTACTAAAACGTTTGTTCATAGACAATAGAAATTACGATGAAATAAGATGAGAAGTTAATACAATAAAACCTGACAAACCTATCCACAGAAATTAGTTTCGGCTGAATCTAAGACCAGTATAAGAAATGTGCTTGAAACATTAGAAAGGCAAGGTAAAAATGGGAAATTCAAAGCACGCAGCCAATTCCATGCTAACGCTGCTCATTCAACAGATCCAATAACCTAACTGGATTCTGGACTAGGACGGAAGGCTAACAGCAACTCGAAAACTGAGTCATAAGCAAAGAAGTTCCAGAATGTGAGATACTGAGAACAACCCGAAGACATCAGAAAGACGTTAATAACAGGTACAAAAGGAAGACCTTACAATCCTTTTCCGCCTTCCATTTAACTCTGTTCTTAGAAAGAATAATCAACCAAAGCTCATTCCACAGGTAAGCTAGGACAATCAGTATAAGATAAAGAGAGAATCATCAAATAGGTATTCGCCAGACGAAGAGTAATGCATGAAACGAAAGCCAAAAAAACTATCACAAAAAACAGAGATAAATCCAGGGATCGAAGAAGAATCACAGTGAATGCGACAAAGTATAGGGATGCAGGGATGGGAAAGGGAAATGAAGAGGAACATAATCATTTACTTACACTGATGTCTTCAGTAATGTTGGAGATCTCCTTCTTGGCTTTACGGGAAATCCAAAAGCTCCCAGCTTTTATGCTTCCCACCTTCGTCAGAGCTTTCTCCATTACTCTCTGCTCTGAGCCTCTGAGTGATCCCGTCCCCTCAAGCCCTCACTCTCTCTCTCTCTCTCTCTCTCCGGTTCCTACTTCCTACCGAGAGAGTAGCTCTCCAACATTCACAAGCCCAACACTTCCCACCGACCCACCCTCTCCGTGTGTCTCTCTCACCAGTCACTGGACTAACAACAGTCCAGTAACGCAGCAATGCTTTTAAGATGAACAGAACAGCGTAACTAAAAAGCGGAAGCGCCCAAAGTTTTTTTGAGATGAACGATCAGCCTGCAATACGAATCTTCTTCCAACGGTCAAGATCACCTGTTACAGTAGGAGTGGGACCCAGATACGTACGTATATGGGCCCTTCGCCAGGAAAGATGCCGCTGTGTCCCACTCCCACACCAGCATTTACTTCTTGGAAACTTCCTTCTTTATTTTGAAAAATGTTTCTCCCTCCCGGAACCTCTTTTCCCCTAACCCGATCGACCCACGCCTCACCCCATCCTTACATGGAGCCGGCTCCTCCTTACATTGGTTCAGAACTTCAGATAATCCTTTTTTTCTTTTTCTTTTTTTCCTTGCCTTATTTTTTAAACTTATTTATATTAGGAGAATAAAAATATTTTAAAAAATAATTTGAAATACACATGTGAATAAATACTTATCCTTTAAAAAAAAAAAAAAAGTTATAAAGTAAGAAATTATTTGAGATCTTGAGGTGTCGAAAAAAAAATCCTTTTTGAAATATATCTCTATATAGTATACACCACGTTAAAACAGAAATTTTTTGTATCCTCCCACGTAATGAGCTATGAATTTATAGTATCAATCGCTTAATTTAGACACAATGTTTCTTACTATAGGAAATTGTCTGCAACCCTCACATTGGTGCCATTTTGGATATTTCTCACTTCGGCATTGTAAGAAACATCCAACTTTCTTTATCCAATAATCTGAGATTCTGAGTAAACAATAATTTTTATTTATTAAAATAAACTAAATTTATATCTTTTAGACCATTTATGTGACTTATTCTACCTGAAAATATAGGTAGACGCAATTTGAAATTAAAATTGCCACAACCACCATGTGGGCCCTTTATTTATCTTAATTATTTTTAAATTTTCAATTCATGGAACTAATGGTTGCCCCTTCAATCCATATGTGAGGCCTGTTGCCCATTTTGTTCTAAATAAATTTGCCATGCACCTAGGTAATTTGATTTGGCATTTGATTATTTAATGGATAAAGATCCTTAGAAAGAACTCAACTTTATGACTCATCATAGATAAGATATACTTGCAGTTCAAACGATCAAATTTTTTATTTTACTTTTGGATAAGTTCTTAGAATCCAAAATTTGAAGGAACAAAGTGATGGATACAACGAAGATGCCAATACATGGGCATCAAATGATTTAGTTATGCTTTAAATTTTAACATTTTTTTTTGCGCGGGGGGGGGGGTTTGCATTGGGGGTGGGGAAGGTCCAATGCATCTCCTACTCAAATGTTGAAATTACTAAATCACCCTTCCATATAGTACTTAGGTGGTCCATCCATGACCATGACAGCTACTATGGATGGCTGTGCACAAGAACTTTTATCGTAAAAAATAAAGAAGGAAATATTCTTGAACAAAGAATATAGTGCACGCTATCTCCATCATGGGACCATGGATTGTTTAGGAAGCAAAAAGACACGGATCCAAAGAGATAATTGGAGTTTTGTTTTCAATTTGTAACAAGGATCGAGTTTCTCTAAGCCCACGATGAACGAGAATCTGTTCACACCACGTCCTTAGGGCCACTTGATGGTGTTTGGAGGCAGGATCTCCGACCCTTGGATCGCATGATGAGTTGCTGGCGGTTAAGGAAAACTTCCTCCTTGTAATGTCATTTGGTATTACGTAACAACAGGTAGGTGCGGTGATTGATCATTCTAAAATAATGAAGGATGAAGTAACCTTTACTTTAAGATGCTTTTGTTGGCCTTCTGTGCCTCTATAAAGCTTCCAAAACAAAACAAATAAACGTAGAGGAAGACTTTTTTTGTTTCTATGTCCAAACAGAGAGACAGGGGACCGTCTAGCGAAAGTAGATTTTGCACTTCCAGCTCAGTATCTTGTCACCTTCACATGGTGAGAATGTGAGATCTCTTGTGTAGCTATAAAACAATTCATACTAATAATGCATCTTTCCTCTATTTATCAGTTTCAAGTTTCAGCTTGTGCAAGGTTTTTTTTTTTTTTGTAGGAAGCTTGTGCAAGGTTAGTAGCCACTGTTTGAAAATCATAATTGGAGGAGCGTTACCCACTTGAGTTCCCCATACACAGTCCCCGAAAATAGGGGGGCAGGGGCTGTTTTTTCAAAGCCCTCTTGCTTTAAAACAAGGGTTGTCTCTAGACGTGAGAATGCAAGCGGCCAGCATCTTTTATAAGCGAAAATGACAGTGGTTTCTTTATCATTCACCACATCAAGGGCTATTGTGAAAGTCTAAAATCCACATGAAATAGAACTAGAACTAGGAATGTGTCCGGGCGTGAGTGCATGTGTCTAAAACTGCTTGAAAAAGTCTAGAACAGTCCTTAGGATCCAAATGCAATACACCTATAAGAAAATCTTGGTAGAACAATTTTAGGATCTGCATTATATTCAACTAAAGCAATCTCATAATTTAACATCAGCATCATCAGATATAAACAAAGCCTATGACTTAATTCATTATCTTGTCTAATTCAGTCCAACCTTCTCATTAAGTATTCGACCTGAACTTCCTTAGTCAAAGGCATGATCCAGTCTCCATAGAGATCTGCAATTATACTTGGCTTGATTTTGTACGATGGATCATCTTCACCCTCCTCTCCATTGACTCTTACCTGCTGTCCATATGTTCCGGCTTTCATCTCTACTCTCTTCTTGATTAAGGCTTCCACAGCCTCATAGGTTAGCAAAGCCAACAATTGGTCTCTGTCCTACAAAACCAAACAACATCACCAGAATGAATGGAACAATGTCAAAACCCACTCTCATCAACACAGGAAATTCTTTAAAAAAATGATAACATAATAACAAATATGAAATGCATGACATCTATGAAAGGAAGCATACTTGTGCTCTAATTGCAGCTTCATAGACAGCAGGGGCGGCTTTATACTTTGCCTCCGCTACAAATTTGCCATAATGGATTCTCTTTGAGAGTGCCTACAAAGATATTACACAACCAAGGAGGTTAAATTGGAGCTACCACTAATTAAAAGTTCCACCAATTCATGTCACAGTAAGAGCCAAAAGCACATTAATAAGATCACCAAAAAACTTGTTTCTTTCAAAAGAAGTGCAACTTTGACTAAAGAATCTTTCCCCTAGTCAGTGAGATAGGCTGGATATTTCCAGAAAAACATTATAGCTTAACAAGTTCAAGCGAAAAAATTTGGCCATGTCTTCAACCTTAATGTAGCTAACAATTGATCTTGCTCTAATTAAGGATTTTTGAATGAAGGAGATCAATAAGTTGCTTGTTTCTTGCTACCCTCTGGAATAATGCTCATTGAACCTCCGTGATATCTAGAAAGTTGAGTCTTATAGAACACCAACACAGAAAAATGGCTGGAGGAACTGATCCTTGACTTGACATCGGTGGAATGCTACCTCCAATAGTTTGATGTTCGACAGAGCCAAAGACTTACCCCACTGATCGGACCCCCTGAAATGTACAAATATAGTCACGCATATCATAAGGCTTTCTAGGTTCACTTCTTTTTCATGTCGTTCAACTCTGTCGGATTGATGGTAGTTATGGAGATCTGTAACACCCTGACATTTTTTACATTATGGTTCTTGCTTCCTACACATAGCATGTATCTCCCCAAATTTTTTTTTTTTTTTGATGTAGATCGAAGCATGAAGAAGAAAAGGACAAGAATTCGAGAAGGATACTGTTCATGCAGTTACTGTTTACACTTACATAGACCTGGTGTGGGCCCCATGGAGCTAGCTTGCATGGAAGGATTTGAGAGCTACTAATATACTAAGTAGTTGCTACATAATGGATGAGATTTGGTACTGTCAATATCTTTTAGTAGTCTATGCTTTATTTAGTTTCTAATTTCAGTTTGTTACTACTTTTGTTTTATTCTCTATAATGGAAGTTCCTATTTTGGCAAGCTACTTAGTAGCACACACTTTCTATTTTGAAACCCATACTTCTATTATAATAAAGGGAAGCGAACAGCCAAGCCCATGCTTTTGGGTTATGGGAAAAGAAACCTTTGCTTTGTTGCTATGAGATTCAGCTTGATGAGAGGGCAATGGTGAGAGGCCTTGGTCATATCCCCCCTATCTTCTTCTCCTTCCTTCAAATCATAAATCATTTTTGTTTCTATTTTGTATTATTTACAACTGAGTAATATTGGATAGTATTGAAGCTACTATTTGCTTGTTGTTAGATGAACCATAAATATCCTATGGTGGACTGAAGGTTCGAAGGCTTAATATACCCTACAACATCTTCTCTGTCCTAGATATTTCTGGCAGCAACCATTGAACCCCAATTAGATCCAAGGTGGTTTCTCTTAAATCCAAACATTAGATCGAACCCCAATTGGTATGTTATTTTCCTGAGTATAAGCTACCTTGACTGTAGTTTCTTTGTCATCCAATGGCTGGATCTTTCTGTGGAACTATGTTTCCATTTCTCAAATTCCTTTCATGATTCATCATCTTGCTATTAACCTTCTGAAATTTCGAAGTGCTCATCTACCCAAGGTATCCAACATTCGACTGGAAAGATCTTCCCATCCAAGTTGGTTACTATTTTGGGAACGTTGAATTTTTCTGAGTTTTAAAGCCATCTCTGTTCAGCTATTATGTTTTGTTCTTTTCTGTGGTTGGATACCCATATCAACAATGCATCAGACCTTGATATGCTGTATTTCCCTGTTTTCCTGTAGCTGGATTTGAGTGTTATTCCGACTCTTAACAACACCTGAGATCCTACCGTACGAGATAGCACATCTATGACCTGGCTTTTACATCATTTTTCCCTCACTACCATTAAAAATAATTAAAATAGGCCATACGGAAAAAAAGGGAGGCGGGCTAAAATGCTTACCTGTAGACAATTAGTGTCACAGACAGCAGCGGAACCACAATTACCATCATCACCTTTGGTAATTAATCTTGGAAGAAGGACACTGAAATACATATCCCAGATCTTCTTGTTTATATTGATGGAATTCGCAATTGGATGCAAAACCTAGTTGGTAAACAAAAAATTAACGCCAAATCAGAAGCATCTAGCCAAGAAAATAAAACATCAACTTTGCTTGACAGAAATTTTGTCATTAATTAGTAGAGAAAACAATGACTTTGTTAAGAAATGAATGCTTTATTTGTCTTTACATTAAGGCCTACACACACTAGAGGTTTGCTAAGGACTCAGACTGATCTCAATTCTCAAGTCATATTGAAAGGACAGTTTTTTCTTGATTTTACAAAAGATGCAATGACTAGTTCTCTCCAGACTATCCGTTTCCCAACTGACGCTGACCATTCTAAGCTACCATCTGTCCAAGTCAATTAAGAAACCATTATGAAAGTCCCATTTGGGTCATGCTTGAATAAAATCCAAATGTGCTCTTGGGCTACATTCAATTTCAAAACAAAATCCAATAAATGGATCACAATATTTGGCTAGAAGAACACGTAACAATCCTACGTCACATAAAAAATAAGTTTAATGACAGAAGCCTGAAAGATCAACCAAGAAGCTAATAATAGGTTGGTTTTGGCTATGCCAGAGCCAAAGTTCAAACTCAAACACCAAAAGCATAATTTTCACCTGTGGATATTGCAGAGGTGGCAATATTGGCTCTGGTAAGTCAGCCGGATAGAAAGGATGCTCATCTGGGCTGTTGTATCTGCCAACCTAAATTGCATGAGAAAAACAAATGAAAACATAAATATGACACCAACACCAATCTATCTTTTATTATTATTATTTTTCTTTTAATTTGTACTAACGCAAGGTTCAGTTTACCCATGAATGAAGCCGTTCAGTCTCCCTGATAATGTACTCAACCAATGAACCTTGGAACCCCATTATGGAGAATATATTTTGATCATATGTGATAGCGTTGTAACAATATTGAGCCCTCTCCAAAAGGCCAAATATTATGCTATCTTCTTGGCGTATCAAAGAATGTCTTATACTGTCTAGATTAAAGTTTCCACTGCCATCCACTCTAGTCTTATCCTCCAATCTATACAAAGAAAGCATAATATTAGATTGGGGACAAATAAGGCAGTCAGAGTGAGCGATACTGATTTAAACCTTCTGATGTATAGGCACATGCATCTTCATACTATTGTAATTATTTAACAAAACAAGCCCATCAGCCGAGGTTGAACCATGCACAGCTGGTGTTCAAAATAAGCAAGTCCACAAATGTGTATCTATTGGTATCTTCTTAGTGTTTCTATACTCATGCTAGCTTAATTTCACTTGTACGTAACAGGTGGATAGGCATCCATTGTGAACTTTAATTATTCAATTTTGAGTAAGCTTCTAATGCAACATTAAGGTCAATGCAGCAATATGGTGATATATTTTTACTTTTTTTAACATTAAGGTCATTATAGGCAACTTGTCTTTATGCATTTTTGTTGGTGAATCGCATTGTGCGCCTTTTCATCAATCTCCTAAATGGTACTAGCATTGTGATGAAAAAAAGAGGAGGCATGATCTTTATTTTTTGTGTCTTTTATTCGTGTCTTTTACCATCATTATCTCTTGATCTCTTAACTCCAGGATCGAAATGAATTCTTTTCCTAGGCCACCAATTTATTTTCTATTCAGTATCATTGGTCGGATGAGTTTTGACCCATAACTTCAAGGTTGCCAAGAGAGTATCATCCTACATAGAGTTACGGACTTGACCCCATTAAATCAAT
Organism: Macadamia integrifolia; assembly: GCF_013358625.1. Classification (NCBI taxonomy): domain Eukaryota; kingdom Viridiplantae; phylum Streptophyta; class Magnoliopsida; order Proteales; family Proteaceae; genus Macadamia; species Macadamia integrifolia. The sequence continues at coordinate 15,676,080 of NC_056560.1, forward strand.
CAACTAGCTCATTTATAACAATTTTTAGGGCTTCCTGTAACTAGTTCATAGCTGTTACTTTCTACATTCCTCTCTTATTATATCCCAGCCTCATACACTTACATTTATTTCAAAAAAATAAATAAATAAATTCAAATGAAAGACAGTAACTCAGAATACAAAGAAGGGAAATAATTTACAGAAAGAGGAGACTTTAATTTCAAAATTTCAAGCAGCTTAACTAGTATCAAACCATTACCAGAAAGATTATTACAAAATCAACATCACAAACTTATCCTTTCAGATTGAAACACTAAAAAGAATATCAGATAAATAGAGCAAGCATTGGCTAAACAATAATGATGAAACTAAAACAAAATAATCAAATGGCATTAAGAAAAAAAAAAAGGAATTACTTGGTAGGAGAAGCTTGAACGGAGAGGGTAAGTTTTCTTCGTGACCATGATCGGGCAAATCTGAAGTTGGAATTCGATCGCGTGATGAAAAAGGAGTTGGGCACTGAAGATATGAAAGAACGGGACGTAGAAACGGAAGCAGAGTCTAAGATCTTTAACTCCATTATTGATCTGACAGAGATTATGTCAGTAGCTCGCAAAGACTCAAAAACAGAGTACAAATATGGAGGAACAAACTAAGAATCACAAGAGGGAAGAGAAAGCAAAACGAACTTATAAATAGAGAAGAGTCGCAGCAAATAAAACGTTAAATGACGAGATTGCTAGTTGCACCTACATTTTAGGTACAAAATTACGATCAACGGCTACGATCTTCTTCTAAGACACCAAATCTTCTATTTCGAATGAGTGAGTGGGTATTGACGATGGCATCCATTGACTACCATCATCGTCACATGCTGCGGATAAGCGGCATTGGCCCTCGTGGCCCTCGTGGGATTAAGTGGCTTAGGTCTTGCAGCGCAATCTTGGGGTAGCGTGGTCTTTTTGACGTGATTATTGTCTACTACGAGTGTGGTGGTGTAACAAGCATCGAATGATCGAGACAACATTGGGATGTACCCCAATATCATCTCGACCATCTGATGATCACCGCACCACCGCAATCCTGACATCCCGGTAGAGGCCATTCTAGAGTTTTTGGCTGATTCCAAAATCGAAATCAACAGGCTCAATGGAATTGGAATCAGCCGGGACCGATTCTGTATTTTAAATGAAAGATGAAATCTTCATTAACATACAAACATTGGGATGTTGCCTAATGCATACTTGAATCATAAATTGCAATGGGGTAAGAATCCAATAATTGCCGCAACCTTACTTGCAGCTTTGATGGAGATCGATTTCCCCCTTCTCATCTTCTCACCTTCTCACCACCTTTTCTCAATTGCAGTCACATAGAACACATGGTGGAGGGATGCTCTAACTCTCTCGTCTTTTATAAAGATACTACAATAGCCTCCCATCAGTTGGTAGTTATAGAAGATGTTTATCCGGAAGATGTTTTTCCCTACTAAAATGACAACCTCCTTAAAAATAGGAGTATTTATGGTAGAAGATGCATGACGTTGTGTTACTTCTAGATGCACAATGACTTGGTCAAATGGGTCAATAAATTGGAAAAATATCTTATATTAAAGAAAATTGATCTGTTGCTTATACAATCACTTGATTGTTTTGAATCTAATACGTGTCCTTTTTATTTCTATATATTAAAATGAATTTGCTGCTCGTATGATCCCTTATCCAACACCTGTCTCATTTTCTACCATTACATGATTGAAGAAAATCATATTTAAAAACAAAAAGGATAGATGTTGGATAATCATCCGAACGATTAGGTGATTGTATAAGCACCGAATCCAATCTCTTTATATATACCCTTCTTAATTATCGTAAAGGCAAATATGATAGATATTGAATCTGGACTCTATGAGTATTGATCAGGTCCTCATAATTCTCTTACGGTGTTTGATCCACACTTGTACTCCACTTAATCTTTTTATTCTTTTAATTAAAATTTATTTTGGATAGAGTCTACGTATGGATCAAAAACTTTATGAGGATGATACTTGTAAGAGGACTGATCCTGACCCTATACATGCGGGTGATAGTGATCCAATCTCATATTGAAACCTTTTTTTTTTTACATTAAAACCTTTCACGGGTTGGTGAATCGGCACCTGTACTGGTCCAAAAGCTCAGTTTTGAAATCGGACCGGGTCGACTAAAACCCCAAAACGTAGAGGTTTTCGATCAGTTTCACTTCTTCTTCTTCTTCTTCTTCTTCTTCTCTCTCCTTTCTCTCTTCTGTTCGGACGAAGCATACCTGAAGATCGATCCTTCCATACATTTTCCATGTTTATCAATCTACAATCACTACTCAGGTAAAGAATTTTCTATTCTCCGAAGAAGGCTGTTCATCTGTGTTCATTGTTTGTTGCCGTGCTGTTTGTTAGAAATTGAACCAAGTTAAAATTGTCACATCCTAGCTAGGAAGCTTTGGGTCTTTTTCCCTCTTGTATGAATCCAGATTTTCTCGTTCCATTCATGTCTGGTTATCAAGAGCTAGTTATGTTTTCCTCTGCAGAAACTAGGCTATCGGCGGAAGAACAGTACAGAGGGAGAAGAAGAAGATGTGAAACGGCCACGTGTCGGCATCGCAGCCAGGCTCCGCCAAGAAATGACGCCGTAAAGGATTTCGTAATCACTGTCTCTGTGTTTCATGTCTAACACCTTAGCAGTTTTAGATACATTTTTAATGTCTACGGGCATTCGAACTCCGACATGGGTTTCAAGACGAAGATTGTTTGAACAAAAGCTTGCAGAGCTTCAAAACTGCTCGAACCTCAACGAACTGAAGCAAATTCATGCCCAAATCTTCAAAGCCAATCTCCATCAAGATCCCTTTGTGGCACCAAAACTTGTTACTGCTTTTTCTCGATGTCGCCAAATGGTATTAGCAATGAACGTATTCAATCAAATTCAGGAACCCAATATAATTCTCTACAATACTCTCATAAGAGCCTTTACCCAGAACTCCCAACCTTCCGTAGCCTTCTCCATCTTCTTCCATATGCAGAAGAATGGCGTGAGCCCTGATAATTTCACCTACCCGTTTCTTCTCAAGGCCTGTTCTGGCCAATTTGCTCTTCGCCAAGTTCAGATGGTCCATTCTCATATTGAGAAACTTGGCTTCTCTGCCGATATTTTTGTTCCTAATTCGCTGATTGACACATACTCCAAGTGTGGGGCCTGCGGAGTGGCTGCTGCGAGGATTTTGTTTGCCGCAATGGAAGATCGTGATGTCGTCTCCTGGAACTCCATGATTGCTGGGCTGGTAAGATCTGGTGATCTGAGTGAAGCTCGCTGGCTTTTCGATGAAATGCCTAACAAAGATACTGTCAGTTGGAATACCATCATTGATGGGTATGTTAAGGCTGGAGAAATGAACACTGCCTTCGAGTTGTTTGAGAATATGCCTGAAAGAAATGTGGTGTCTTGGTCCACAATGATATCTGGTTACAGCAAAGCTGGGGACATGGAAATGGCGAGGCTATTGTTTGATAAGATGCCGGTCAAGAATTTGGTTGCCTGGACTGTCATAATATCTGGGTATGCTGCGCAAGGAATTGCTAAGGAAGCATTTAGATTGTATAATGAAATGGAGATTGCTGGATTCAAGCCTGACGATGGTACTTTAATTAGTGTCTTAGCCGCTTGTGCTGAATCTGGTTTGTATAGTTTGGGTAAGAGGGTCCATATCTCTATTGAGAGGAGTAGAATGATATGCAGTACTCAAGTGTGCAATGCATTGATTGATATGTATGCCAAATGTGGGAACCTACGGAAAGCATTTAGAGTTTTTGAAGGGATGGTTGAATGGGATGTTGTGTCCTGGAATGCTATAATTCAAGGACTGGCGATGCATGGACTTAGTGAGAAAGCTCTCCAGGTCTTCTCCAGGATGAAACAAGAAGGTTTTGCACCTGATGGAGTCACCTTCATTGGTGTCTTGTGTGCTTGTACCCATGTGGGTCTTGTCGACGAAGGCCGACATTACTTCTCTACAATGGAGGAAGTTTATGGGGTTGTCCCCCAAATCGAGCACTACGGTTGCATGATTGACCTTCTTGGACGTGGGGGTCATTTGAAGGAAGCCTTTGAATTTGTCAAGAACATGCCTATGGAGCCAAATGCAATCATTTGGGGCACCCTTTTGGGTGCATGCCGAATGCATAACAAGGTGGGACTTGCAGAAGAGGTAGTTGAACATCTTTTAATGTTTGCACCCTCAGATGCAGGGAACTATGCAGTCTTGTCTAATATATATGCAGCAGCAGGCCACTGGGGCGATGTTGCTAAGGTGAGGTTGCAAATGAAAAATACAGGATCCCGAAAGCCACCTGGAGCTAGTTATATTGAGCTGGATGATGAGGTTCATGAATTTACTGTGCAAGATAGATCACACCCTCAGGCAGAAAGGATATATAAGATGATAGACAGATTGGGTCAGCATCTTAAGCAAGTGGGTTATGTCCCCAATGAACATCTCTAAATTGTGTCACGAGAATCCATTCGATGTTGCTGAGTTGAGGACGTAAAATCGGAGCTGCATTTCGAACCGTGCCTACTGGAGGGCAGAGCAGATGGGAGCGGTTGAAACAAATACCTCTTTATAACTGTACACTACCAAGGCATTCATTAACAAGGCATTCATTAAGGCTGCGTTTGGTTGTAAGGGGAATGCAAATTTTTGATGTAAAGTGAAATCTTTTTTTGAAGAAAAATCAATTTAGATGTTTGATTGCAAAAGAATATATTTTATATGTGAAAAAAATTTCACTTATACATTGAAATTTCCCTTTTTATTTTCTGACCAAAATAGGAAGAAAATAAAAACCCACTCTCTCTCTCTCTCTCTCTCACCCTGCCCTGCCCTGCTCGCGACTCACTTTCCATGGCCGAGTAGGAGAAGCAAAACCTCTCTAGTTCTATTAGGTTTAGGAGGGAAGAAAGAGATTTGCGAGAGAGTGATAATTGGAGATGACCCCATGATAGCTTCTCAACTTTCTTCTTTCTCACTCCTACTATGAAGACTCCATTCAGTTCCTTAGTCCTCAACGAGCACATAACACAGATTTGAATTTGTTCTTGAGTTGGGAGGATTTTTAGGGCCAAAATATCTCTTCAGCTTTTATCTTGAAGATCGGATAACCGTACCAAGCCAATCATCAGGAATGTTGCCTTTCACTTCTCCTTCTAGGGCCCTTAAAGAGTGGTCCGTTGCAGCCTGTGTCCACCAGAAACTTTAATGTCAACTCTTAGAAAGTAACCATAGGAAATGCCTGAATGTTAAGCATATTACCTTAACAATATAGACATCGATTCCAAGTTTCGCAATCATTGCAGCTTCTGATATCTTGGTTTCCATACCTCCAGTCGTATCAATGTATCATGAGCTACTACAGAAGTTTCAACTGTTGATCAAAGTGAGTTGAATGCTAATCAAAACTCTCTTCATTTGGCCGATAAACTTACTGGAATTAGTTCAATAGGCTCATGATTGGCAAGAAGAATACTTGCAGAGAATACATACCCCTACACCCAACCAAAACATAAATAAACAAATAATAGGAGGAAGGGAGAATTTTCTACTCCTCTCCTCCCCAAAAGAGAAAAAACTCTTCATAATTCAATTAGCTTCCAAGTAAAAGAAACTACCAAACTATTTCTAGTCAACCCCATGTTAGAATGGACTCAAAAGCATTCTTAATTTTAAAGTACGAACTGACATGATAAATATATGGCACTGCACTAAGGCAGCATTGATTTATCTCATCACCTTGTCCATCTGAAAATCAGATCTCACCAAGAAGACTACAACCTTATAGAGGTCAAAAGAAGTAATTCATCCAATCAAAGATAAAAAGTGCAACTACGCAATTAATTGATCAACTAAAACCATTGTAACAATTTTTTATCCTCAACATGCTCCATTCACTGAAACTTCAAAATCAACAGAAGCTTTCAAACAGAATATATCTAAGCATTTGACAGAACCTTTTTTATGGTGCAGGAAAGGAAAGAAAAAGATGTCATTTATAAGCATATAAAACAGTTGACAGTATGGCTAAACCATCTATTGTATGTAAGCTTTGATCCAGGCATCATAGATTATGGTAAATCTTTCACCCAAGTAAAGTTGTGGTCTATCACGAGCTTAAGCAAACTTAAGTTTAAGCTGTTGTTCGAATGTAGAAGAATTAAAATATGCAAGTCAACATTTCCTCACTGACCTTTCTTATTCATGTTCCCAATTTGTGGCTTCAAAATAGACCAGCTTCCATCTTCATCCATAACTGTTATCTTTACAAAGTCAGTTATGCTGGCCCAGGTTTACAGGACATTCCAATGTTCATAAAAAAAAAAAAAAAAAAAACTCTTGACTTCCTAAGTATTTGCCCAAGAAGAGGAAGAAAAAATCAATGAAACAGAACAGAAGCACCACTTGAGGACTAAAATCAAGTGCTCACCAATCTCCCTTAAGAGTACTGCATTTGAGTCTGTAGAAGGATGGTCATACACTCCCAAAACATCTGTCATCATTCCAAAATGTGAAGGAGAATGTGGAGAAAGTAATTTGTTCAAGCAACCCATAGGAAGTTCGTAGCTTAAAGAATATAGCATGGTAAGTAAGTTCAATTTTATACTTCCATTATGTAACTCGGTACTCATTAGATAAACAAGAATTACATATGGAAAATTAATTCCAATAGAGGGGCCATTCAAAAGCAAAAATTGAAATTTGGAAATGGTATTTTGTTCCTATCCATACAACAATTGCCTTAACCCACCCTGGTCTGGCACATAGGACATTCATGTGTTGATCTGGGCCACTCATTGATGAACCCATCTAGTCCAAACTTCTAATGTGCATCACAACGAAATTATTGACCAACTACCATTGGGCCATTATCTTAAAGAAAATGAAGTCAAGCTATCAGATGGTTGGTACTAAAATTTTCTGATCTCTTTGAAAAGTTGCTAGAAAAGATAGACAAGCAACCAAGATGAATAGGAGGGAAAGAAAGAAAAATAGTGTCTCCAATAGGTTAAATTTCAAAAATGGAATCTGTTCAACCATATGCTCAAGAAACTCGGATTCTGTGTGAAAATTCAAGTCATCTTTTTGAGGGTTTGATTTGGCTGTGGTGAAAAAAAATCCAGAAACATTTCTATGTTTTGTACCAAATAAATCAAATATATCAAATTATTAATTGATCTTCTAAATTTAAATGTTAGGATATGCGTTCTTATTAGATTTTCCCAGATTCTTATGAAGGAGACCATTACATAAGCTTATAAGTTACTCATGCATGAAACATTTATCCTGCTGCATACATGGATACGAGGAAAACCACATATTCAGGCTTTAGTCGCTCAGCAACATGACGTATGATTGCATCACCACTCAATATGGTGCATCTCTGATCAATTAAGTCAAACAACCATCAGTAACAAATATATTAAATCCTAAGAAAAAGACTAAGGAATTCACCAGCTTTACTCAGACAAACCGGACCTTCAGATTGTCAAGCACAGCATCTCCATGCAAAACCTGCACAAGTAAGGGATTATCCATGATATTTAAACATGTCCAATGAAGCTGTTTAAAGTCTAGAGAGCAGAAAATGTCAGAAAAATATAAAGCATGATCCACTAGCAAAAATCACATTACCCAGTACTATTAAGTTCTACCCATATCCATTTCACTTTAGTTGCCACCTATGTACTTTTTGGTCTCTTATTTTAGTGGAAAGTCATAAATTTGATGGTGAGAAAATTAGAGGGATAGCTAGTCACATAAGAACCCTTGTTTAAGCCATTTATATTATGTACCAACTTTTTCCCACTGATTTACACTTTATCATTGGTTTTGCAGATAAGTGATTCCTAAAATTGAATTTGAATCCATTTTTACTCAACCAGCCTATTGGTCAGTGCAAAGCAATCCACACCATCCCATCTATGCAAACAACTTGTTCTCCTTCCTATAAACAGCCAAGAGTTGGTTTGGAAGGAATTTTCTAAGCGGAGAAAGCCTGCCACACTTTCAAACATTGCCCCCCCACTACACAACAATATTCAATAATATTAACAATTCAACTACATGCCTTTTGCTTAAGGCTGTCAATTGGTTCGGTTCTGGTTTTTCAGTTTGGTTCAAGACACCATATGTAAAAATCAAAACCAAATAATTTTCACGACCTCAAAAATGAAACTGAACTGACTCAAATTGGTGTTATTTGGTTCCTATTCTGTTTCATTTGGTTCATAAACAGTCTTGGAAATTCGATTTAAGTGGAAATAACCTGCTGAAACGAATAAATTTGGGAAGGAAATTACAACCTCATGAAGATATGATCCCACAATGAATCCAGTGGCTTTATAGATAATTTCACACAACTCAACAAAGACACGTGATTGTAGGGTTTAGTATGATTTAGATTTGGTTTGGTTTCTACTTTCTACAGGTTAACACTTTATTCAGTTTGGTTCAATACCGACAGTTTTAAGTCTAAAACCAAAACCAAATGAAATTTTCACTTTTCAAAGACAAAACTGAACAGAATTTTTTTGGTTCAGTTTTAAATGGTCTCGATACCATTTAGTTAACTGCAGATTATTATTGGTCATTCACTTTAAAGAGAAGGAAGCATATGGAAAGGCCAGTATCACAGAACCATGAGCCCTACAGAACCCATTTAATAAGTAAAAAAGTTCAAACTTACTGGAACAAAACCAGAGTTAATAGCCTTTGCTACCTGAGATATATCAGCAGAAGCAATCTGTCAAAAATATAACAGCATAAGTTTAAATTTTTGGGGTTTTAACCTAAAGATCAATTCACAGAAAAGAACATAATCCAGGTGCAGTTGGCTGTTGCATATGATCTCATAAGCCACAGGGTTTCTTGGATGCTTCTAACATTTCTTTCACAAGTAGACCATCCACAAGCAAATGGTGACATTCCAATGGATGGAACACCCTCTGCAAGAAAACAGTGAATTCCATTAGCCATGAGTAATTCAAGAGACTGCCTATATTCCAAAGTGGTATGGTTAGGTGACAAATAACAGCAATGATCATTTGAGATGCAAGTAGCAGACACTACACAACCATCAGCAGTTCTAAAAGGTGAACACACTCATCCTAGCATATGAAAGAGTTGAAGAACACTTGTTATGTCAAATACCAACCCTTCACATACATGTTCCATAAATGCATGATTGTTGGAACCACCCAAATATGTGGGGCCTGGGATATTCTGGTTCAAATAAAATATTACTTGTGTCAGATGAACGTAGGGCTGTAAACGGACTATATATGGATCTGATATAGCTATAAACATATTCAGTCAGTCAAATTCAAATAATGAAGGATACAAGAAACTATATCCCATGATAACCAAAAAGGAAGAAGAGAAAGACTATACTGTCACTGCGGTAGAAAATAAGAGAGAAAACATAACACAACAAACATAATCATCCACATTATCAACATCATATGTTTTCTCCACAAGTAAGAAAGTTTGACAATAAAATCCACAGTCAGCAGAGATCACCTATATGTGACTCTCTAAACTGATAAAGACCAAACATGAAGTCATGGAGCCTGATACAGACCGGCTGACTCAAACGTGAGACCGTGAACTTGTTAAAAGGTATCAACGAAGGTCAGACCACCAATTTTTTGGCATTTTAAAGGGATCTATTTGCTTTGTTCCTCAAGTACAGTTCATAATACTGACTTAGCAAAACCCAAGGATGCACAAATTGAAGTCGAAGAACAGATTTTTTTTTTAGAAAGAGAAAAAATAAATGCTGAACAGCAGAATAAATAACTCTAGCTAGTGCTCTCACAATTTCAATATTGAGAGATGTCACCTGAAACAGTAGAATAAAACAAAATGATAAATCTGGAAGTAGAATGGTTTAATCCAAGTAAGTCACAAACTGTGTGTATTTAAAAGCAACTTAAAATTGAGAGAAGTTGCAATTTCTTCTCTTGCATATCATAAATAATACAATGAGCTGCCAAATGGCCAGATAAGTTAAGATGAGTACAATACAAAAAGTGGATCCAAGAGGGCTGCAACAGTTCAATGTCCTAATTTTGGTAATTATGCCCTTTCATCCAGACTTGCTTTTCAAATGTATGAATATTAAGCATGAAATGGTTGAGCAAACTAAGAAGCCCATATACCAGATTCAACACTCCATGAAGTTTCAAAACCACTAGAAATTGGAAGTTTCCAAAACAGTAAGAGCTAAAAATTGGCTGTATCAATATCTTACAGAAATTCGGGTCGCTACAAAACCAGCCATGACAAGAGGCAGGTGCAATCCTCCCATGTGGACTCCAGATCTGCTCGCCTGGAAATGACCAAACGAACCCATATCCAACAATAATGATCAAACAAAAGCAAGAACTTTAACTGTAAAAACTCCAACTTCATATGAAACAAACTGAAGCAACACTATAATCATTGATTCACCATCACTTATCCCAGTTCTGTACGAATCCAACTCAAATAAAATCCAATCCCATTATGTAAAAAACTGAGGAGGTAAACCTGCTCCATGAACGGCAATAAAGTTGCTCGAATCCAACAATGGAGAATCCCCAAAATCATCCAAAGATGGAGAAATCTCTGAAACCCCTGGTCGCTTACTCCAATCCATCCCAATAACTTTGTTTGAAGAAGAAGACGAGTTCATTGCTTCTCAGATGTGAAGAAGCTATTTCCAGATTTTCACCTTTTATCTTCTCTATCTCGTTCTTACAAGTAATTGCAACACCACCTAGATCACATCACAAATATGCATTAATATCTGCTATAAAATTAACAAAAACTAATTCTTAGCTCTCCCTTTCTCATTCATACCCTGTCTTATTCGAATTGTTGAATTTATAAGAGTTTTTGCTCTGCATACACTAGTTTGATTAGAAAATGAGAAGCAGATAGAGAGAGAGAAAGAGGTCCAGACCCAGTTTTGCGATGCAACGGAGGGGCTTGTGAAGGCTAATATCGTTGGAGCTGCAGCTCTGCTGCTTGATTTGCTTCTCCTGCTCCATCGTTGGAATCATGCAATCGGAACAAAAACTCTGGCTTTCAAATTGGATTAACCACACAACGGCTAAATTAATACCCAAGAGAGAAGGGGTAAATTATTTATTAAAGAGATAATTAGACTTATCGAACAAAAAAAAAAGGAATAATTAGATTCGGGATTGCTGATTCAAGTAAAATGGGATCAGAATCGATCAATCCTGATTGTAGTTCCTCCTAATTCAAATCGATTGATTCATCCTGGAAATTTACGGTTCAGACCGATTCCGACTAATTTATTTCCAAATTTGCTTACACACTTTAATTGATCCTAAATAATCCAAATCGAACAGAACTCGTTTCCTTTATTTGTCATGTTCAGTTTGAGGCTTTTAGGAGCAAGCATAAATTGATTGGGGGAGACTTCCTTCACGTTTCATGATACACGAATGAGAATCTAGATAATTATATCATCCATTTGGGATCCACATAGGTTCAGATAGTCACAACAAAAATTCCAATCACTTCACTATTGTTTACTATGTGAGAGACAAGTGGGTTGTGTTACTTTTAGTTTCAGTGAGAGAGATTAGTTTCATTGCTTTGGACAACCTGGCCCTTGCGTCGGCTTTGGTGGGGGAGGCCTTGGCAGTCAGGTTAGATCTTCTTCTTCTGCTAGGCAAGTTGGCCTTACTTGTGTTACTATTTTCTTGGACTGTTTTACCCTCATTAGGCGTGTGTCTTCCCCACCCCTTACCCCTTCCCCCGTCTTCTATTGCTTGTATTGTTCATGACACATTTTATTGAAAGAACTAATTTCTTGCTGTATTTTTTTTAGGAAAATTACATGATTAACCACTTATGGATTTGTGTTTACAAAATTATCTATATCATATTTCCTTCATACTCATAGGGGTACGAGAGGATGGTACGACAGTTACTGTTTTGGTTAGATTTGTAATATCTATTATCTTTTTGTGTAAATTTGTTGAAGGAAAGACAGCGTGGGTAATTTTGTAAACACAAACTTATAAGTGGGTAATCATGTAATTTTTCCAAAAAAATATTGGGTAGGTATTGCAACAAACGGTTGGGATTTTAGGATTCCATTTAAAATGATGAAATTAATCCCGACCAATTATATGGTTAGCTACAGTGTCGACTAGAAAAAACTTTTGCCAAAAAGAAATATATGTAATCATTACTCATATGACTTTAACATTATCTTCAAATCATTCTATATTTAGTTATAAAATTTCACTTTACTTTGCATCAAAAACCCTTTGCCATAATATGTAAAATATATCATTACTAAATATAGTTAAAAAAATTAAGTAGTTTATAAAATCATATGAGGTAATGATTATAAATATTTCTTTTTAAAGTATGAAAATTTCACATCCCTTCCCTATAAATTTGGATTGCAATCGAACAGAGCCAAAACAAAAAGAAAGGGTATTGGAATGTCTGAAGTCTAAACTGAACTCCTATGTGACTGCTGGTCTAGTGAGCCCAAAACCACCTGAAGCCCATTCAAAATTTTGTGGGCACTTTCAGTCAACGGGCTAGGTTAGGTTGGGATTTCCAGGCCTGGGGTCAGACTAAGCCAGATAGGGTATGGGCTAAGGATTTGGGTTGAGCCCTACCAGGTCTGGCTGGCTCAACCTTGACCTTGGCCCTTTATGTAGGGCTGTCAATCGGTCGGTTCAGTTTGGTTTCGGTCGAGTTGAGTCAATTTCGGTCTAGGAATGATGGAGACCAAAACCAATCCGTTAAGGAACTTCGATTTTCGATCAGTTTCAGTTTTGGTCCTGTTTGGTTTCAAATTTTTTTTTTCAGTTTTTCAATATCGGGTTAATACCGGTTTAAATCGGTTTTATTATTGGGCTTGAACCATAATAAAATCTTACATTCATAACTTATAGTGACAAGATTTGACAAAAAAAAATTATTATTATGATTAAATCTTGGTTTATCATTGTAAGGGAAAGACAATTAATTTGAAACCAAGGGATAATAAATTACTAGGAAGATAACTAATATTGAAATGACAAATTGAACCCTATTATCCAACCATTCATTTAACTATACAACTAGTTTTGTATAGTGAACAAGGAAATCAATGGAAGCATTATTACAATTTACAAATCAATTTCATTCATAAACCTCATATTAAATGATCTGTAACAATTCCCCTTAGAATAAAAAATATCCTCACTAATATTGTAAAAAATGGATAGTCAATTCACCAATTTATAATCTCATAATCATTTATTTTTATATCATTATAAAAAAAAATATTATATCAGTTTCATTCGGTTTGGCTATTGGTCGGTTCGTTTTGGATCAGTTTTCAGTCGGTCCCAACAAACCTCAGTCCAAAACCAATCCTATAAAGATCAGTTTGGTTCGATTTGGGTTTTTCGGTCAGATTGATTTTATCAGTTCGGGCTGGGTTTTGACACCCCTACCTTTATGTATGCATATAAAGGATTATAGTTCATAATTTATGTTTACCATGCACCATGGATTTAATATATTATACATATACATATTTAGGTTAATTTTTTTGGGGTTTTAAAAAATGACATTCAAATGACAAAATAGACTGAGAAATATTCCAGCCCAACCTTCGACCGGGCTAGGCTATGGATGAGCCCCGGGAACCCTAGGCTGGGACCGAGTTTTCAAAAAAAGGGGCCTAACGTGGCCTGATCAACCCCACTGCAAATTGTGTTCTGTGTAAATAAATATAAGTCGATAACTAAAGGAAGTGGAAGGGTGAGCCCATGGCCCACAACCTTTGGGTAGATCAGGTAAGCACTGGGTTCATGTAAGACCCCGCAACCCGCATGGACCAGAGGAGTACGAGGCCCATGAAAACCAATGGAATCTCGTGTTGATGGCCACAGGAGGGAGGTGGGAAGGGGAGAAGAGGCGATTCTGCTTTCTTAAGGCATGGTCCCTTTCCAACTGAGCAACCTTTTGTGGTTCACTCTAATAATTATTATGGTTCAATATCCTTTTTATTCCAAAACCGGTTTTAGATGGCCTTGCTCGAAGGGCCATGGATTTCGGTACATGGACCCACATAACAAATTCCATTTCGCATCAATCAGTGCATGGGATAACGGGTAGCCCATGGCCCTCTCTATTAGGAGAAATAAAGGAAGACCAATGGAAGCGGGCATCAAGACATTCAATATGTGGTCAGATGGTCATTTCATTGTCCATGTCTTTAGGTGTAGGAGCGCACGATCGGATAGTGATTTTTGTTTTATTTTTATTTTTATTTTTTTATAGAACTATAATGGACAATTTATATACAAGAAATAATGAAAAGGCTTTAGAGAATTGAATCTCCCATTAAGTGTTTGATATTATGTGTGAAAGGGAGTAAGTCACCTATACCTGTTAGTCACTTTGTTAGTCTTTGGTCTACAGCTTCCCCTTCGTCTAAATTAATAGCGCACGCCAGGGGCAGTGTTTTTCAAAAAGCGCATGCGGCTCAAATGCGCCGTCAAATTAAGGCTCTTCATAGCATATAGGTATTGGCCACCCCTATCTCTTTTAACCTCACAATCAACACCTTCTAGACTCATTCATACATGAATTTAATGATCTCTCTCTCTCTCTCTCTCTCTCTCTATCTATCTAGACTGAAGTTTCTCTGATTTTACTTCAAGTTTCATCTTAGAGATTGTCCGAGTAACACCTTATAGGCATATTTAAAACGCGTAATTTTCTTTTGATTGCTTCTCAATCTTGTTTTCAAGGAGTTTCTATCTTTTTACTTGAAAGTTTTATCCTAGGGACTGCCAGAATAACACCTTATAGGCATATTTAAAATGCGTTTTTTTTTTTTTTTTTTTTGAGAAAAGGTTCTCTCAATATGAGGTATGGTACATAAGTGCATAATTTTTTATTCGTTATTTAGAAGAAATAGAATAAATAATAAAATATTTTATGTGAGGAGGTGTTGCTTATACCTCACGTTCATAATTGATTTTTTCGTGTTTCTTTTGATTGTCTCTTGTCTTATTTTCTAAAGGTTTTTTGGTAAAAAAAATATTTTTAAAATAATTTTGTAAATGATTTATCATCTTGTCATCTTAGGAGTTGTCATTATATCAAATACATTTAGTGAACAAAACGAAATGAAAATATTCTTCCTTTATTTTGAAAAAAAAAGTGTTATACTATTTACTAAGAGGGCAAAAATGTAAGGTTATAAATTATTTGACTCTTTAGGGATGCCAATAAGAAATGACTTTTTCTTCACAATGGGTGAAAAGAATCTTACCATTGAGATTAAGGGTGTCAAAACCAAATCGAAACAATTTATCAAAACTAAATTGAACCATTTAAATCAAAACCGATAAATCATTTAATAAATGATTCTTTCTGATGGTGGCTCTGCTCCAAGTTCTCTGTTACCATCACAAATCTTACAGAATTTCTCCTTCGAGTCACCACAAATAATGTTAGAACAGGGCAATCTTCAAACACAAGATACAAGAATTTGAGGCACACATAACAAAGATTAACACCGTTAATGAATTCTTTTGATTTCACAAACTAGAATTGTTTCAATAAAAGGTTTGATCTTGATTTCTATCTACTATCATTCTGAATCAAACTAAATCGAAACCACACCGTTTAACACCCTTAATTGAGGTGTCATTATTCCCTCCACTCTCTATTGTACAAATTCCAATCCAAGAATTCTATATAACCACCAAAACTCATAAATATAGATAAATTAAGAGATTCTCTCCACTTTGGATGAAGAAAGAATAGGTCAACAAAACATTCCCTTGATCTAGTAAGAACCCATATTTACAATTCTGCTTGACTACTTCATCCCCAGAAATTAATAATGATGCACATGTCAAGGTGTGGTTTTTCCAAGATAGCAGCTGTTCTGAACATGAATATTGCTTATTTTTCTTGACAAGATTAAAGAAAAAGTTGAGACAAAGCAGCTTTCTTTCTTTTTTTCTTTGGAAAATAACCTGAATTGATTGGAACCGACCACGTCGTGTTCTTCGAACTTCATCTAACCTTTGATGATTCACATTTTTCATTATCTAATTAAATTCAACAGAGTGACATAAAAGGCATTCAAGACTTATATTTTATTCAAAGCAAAGCATGAAACACACATATTCACACACCTTCAATTCAATTTTTTGTTTTTTTGGTTAACGACGGGTATGTAGACCTTCAGACTGACTAGTCACAAGGGTCTCTACTGATCCTATAGCATAGATCGGGTCATACGACTCATATTAGGATTGAATGAAAACCATTTAATATTCGCTGAAAGAAGTCGAACTTAAAACAAAAACCTTGAGGCTCGTTATCAACTCGGTTACCCTTAGAGTTTCTTCAATTCAAATCATTGTTGTTAATAAGCACAAGAAAGAAAGAAGAAGAATCAAAACGTGAATTGAATCAACTTAAAAGCCCTCGTTTTTTCAAAACAGCATAGTTTGACCATGCATGTATCTAAATAGAATATTGACCAAAAGACCAGATTCAAACACATGTAAGGCATGGCATGACATGACATGAAGAGTACACGTACTTGTGCATGGAAGGAACCTTACGTTTTCAGCTGAAGTAAGCCTTGATAGTACATAGACTAAAAGAGACTCACATAATCCTTAAAATGTCTTTGGAGAAAAGCTTTAGCCTTCTTTGAAACACCCATTTCCTTCATTCACCCACCAATTCTAGACTTCTAGTATTACAAGCAAGGTTTCAAAAATCGGATTGAGATTGGTGAAATCATTTGGATTCAATCTGTATCTGTCGAGATTGATCTTGATCCTTGATCAATCTGATATTAATCCGCTGATACAATTCAAGAAAAAAATAAGGGTAAATTTATCTGATCTAAGGCTATTTTTGATAGATTTGAATAAGTATCAGTTGAGATTGATCCCAAATACTTGAGATTAGAAACATTGACTACAAGGGGAACTCTAAGCCACAAACCTCTCTTTTCCAAGTTTGGATACGTGTTCTTATCCTTTTTCCCAAGTTTTTCCATAAATTTGAGTTGTTGTTTAAGGTAATGGTCTGATGGCTTCCTAGCCCATTAATGTGGACATTTTTGATCAATTGTTGAGGAAATTTGACCTTTTGTTATGGGATAAACCAATTTTGAACAACAAACATCTCAATATTGGAAAAACTCACTTGAACGGTTTGGTTTGGTGAGGTTACAGTACGCCCATATTCATTGTACTATGTGGAATGAAAATGTATAAGTCTAATAGTCAAAGATATTATAAACGATCTAGATGGCCACGAGCCAGATTTTATATCACAATTCAAGCATAAACTTTCTGATATATTGACATGTATCTCCCTGTATGACCATGTATACTTATGATATTCTGACTATTCTGTGTAATATTATTATGTAGTCTTGAATTTTCAAATCTCTAATTTACCACTTAGCAAGCTTTTGTTTGAAATAAATTTTTATTTGAAAGAGATCTTAAGTTGTACATGTTCACAAAATTTGAGTCCTACTTGATTTACCACATAACAAATATTGAGTCATCTTGATAATTTTATCAAGGTAGGTTAGTTAAAAAAATGTAGGTTAAGAAAAGTTTACTTATTTAATGTTATTGTTATAAAATTTTAAGTGATTAATAATAGAGAATACACTTTTATAATCGGGCAATTAGGTATGATTAAATCAGTTTCATCATTGGGCTTGACTTGCTAAATGACATGGAAAGTTCTTCGAGTTTTAAATTCAAAGTTTTTGGTTTTAGGCAAAAGAAGCTTTCTTCATCCGAATGCAAGGGACAGTATTACATAGTTGAACTAACCATGGAGTGGAAGTCTAGTTACACATTCTAACGATAGGACCTTCTGTGCCAATCAACTAGAGGTTCAAATTCAAGGTTCAATCCCCATGAAATTAATCCTTTATCATCTTTACACATATAAGTTTGGATCAAGTTTTCGTTCGCCTATGTTAAAAGAATAATCACTTGCCTATGGCCATCAGTATCGTTAAAAAATTGAGAGGAATGTAATTTTCAAAGTCATCAATAAGAAGTGGGAATTTATTCCTAGGACAGCGCATCTGTTGTGGGCTGTTGGGATTCTCCCTCCCGCCAACGAAAAAAAAAAATGCCCATAAATTTTGACAAATATAACCTCTACACCAGCCATATTTGACCCATAGAATGCTGATTTAATTGTTCCGACAGTGGAATAGATGGTGAAATATTAGTTTGTCAGAGACTCAGATGCAAGCTCACATTACTTTTTCAAATGACAAGAAATTTTATTTTATTTTTTTGGGTAAAAGGAAATATCATATTTCATTTTTCCTCCCACATAAACCTTTCATAAACAGTTTTCACCCAAAAAAATAAGAAAAAAATCTCCATAAAAAGGAGGCTCAATCCCATGACCTCCTCGGCAGGATTACCCTTACCACCATCAATTGTACACTACAATAGTTAGTTTCAACGCAATTTCACATTCAAGTCTTTGTGATTAGTTATGACTTAGAAGCGGTGCTCATCTATTGGACGGTGAAGATTAGTCACATTCTCCCCACATGGGTCAAGCAATGAAGATGTCGATTGAATGAGCATAGGTGACCCTACCAGCAAAATCTTTTAGACTTTCCTAACATGATCTTTTAATTGCTCTAGAGTCTAGACAGTTAACATTCACAGCTTCTTTCCTAACATGATCTTTTAATATGTTAGTATCAAATTTTATTATTAAAGTATATATTTTTTAAGTATACATATAAAAATCCACTGGTTGAAAGAAAAATTGAAAGGAAATAAAAAAATTTCAAAATAAAAATAAAATTGAGATAATTAAAAATTTAATCATATTTTATAATAATATTTTGAAATATTACTTATCAAATTCAAATAATTTATATAAAATTAAAGTGATATTTAATAACTAAATATGAAAAGAGTTTCCTTCTTTAATTTGTAAATTATCTTCTATTCCCTTTCAATTTTAGCTTCAGTCAAAGGCCATGGGGCCGAAAATTCTACCAAAAGGATAAAAAAAAAAAGAAAAAAGAAGGAAGCCTAAAATAACCACATTCCCATGTTGTCATGTTGATGTAAGCAAAGGCGATGGGGCCCAACTCCTTGAGGCTTGCGATCTCTATTCCTTTAATCCAATATTCCAATCTGATGGTTTTTTGAACAAGGTGTACCAACCTGTCTATCTAATCCGACCGATCATCCTATCATCTCCCTTAACCAAACCCATTTGTAAGACCCTATGAGTTCGCCGTTGAGCAGCTGAGATGGAATCGGAGAGACCGAGAAAGCTTCTGGGCTGAGCCAGAAACGCTCACTCCCGAGAGAGAGTCAACAATGGCGGCAATTCTTCGTTCCCATGCTTCTCAAACTCCTCCTACGACCGAAGAAAGATAGGTGGAACAGATGATTCAAACTCTCTGTAAGAAAATGACAGAGATTAGGTTTTTGAAAAACGAGTTTACAGAGATGAAAAAATGGGAAGAGCAGAGAAATTTTGGAAAGAATACCCTGTGATGACTGATGAGCGTTTGTCTCAAGTTCTGTTACGGTCGCTGCACGCTGCCGCTTCACTTTCTTCTTCAACGAAATCCAAATCTTTCCTTCTCTGCAAAATTTTTCTCCCAATCCAGAACAATTAATGTATTTATTCAGGTGGCATTATCGATGAGATAAGAAGAAGTGAACAGAATCGACGAAGGAAAAGGAGAAGAGGAAGACATTGATATATGAGCTGGATCATGTCAGAAGGTGAAACCGATACGCTACGGTGGTTTTTAATCTTGTCCTTCCTACTGATCGCAGGTACCCACCTCTGTGCCCATGCTATTGATTTCTTAATTCTCTGTTATATTTTACTTTTGAAGTTTTCCATGATCAAACCCTCTCGTCATTAGTCCCGATTCCTCCATTTTCTGTTAAATCTTTAGTGCTTAGCTAATTTTGTAAGCTCTAATTTTGATGAATTGTTCTTATAAACTCCATTGATGACTACTGACAAGCTTTTAAAATTCCTCTGTAGCAGGTCCGTTAGTTGCAGGAAGCTCTGTACAGGACAAAGAAGCCCTACTTCAACTGAAGACATTCCTTCAAGAAAACAACCCATTCCGCAGAGGCAAATACGATGAATGGAACAACAATACCTACCATTGTGGATGGTCTGGAATCACTTGCAGAGTCAATGATTCGCGGGTCATTGGTATCAATCTCTCCGACTCCAACATCTCAGGGAAGATGTTTGAAAACTTCTCTCATGTAACTGAGCTTTCAGAACTGGATCTCTCGAAGAACACGATCAGTGGGCCCATACCTGATGATTTGAACCGATGCAAGAATCTCATATATCTAAATCTCACTCAGAATATCCTCGAAGGAGAGCTCAACCTTACTGGATTAACCAGCCTAGAGACACTGGACCTCACAAATAATCGATTCAACGGTAGTGGAATTCGAATAAATTTCCCGGCAATCTGTAACAACTTGGTTACTCTAAACATTTCGTCAAACAATTTCACAGGCACGATTGATGGTTGGTTTGATGAATGCTGGAAGTTGCAACATCTCGATCTCAGCGAGAATGATTTCACTGGTCAAGTATGGTCTGGGTTCCAGAGGCTGCGAGAATTCTCGGTGTCGAATAACAACCTAACCGGAGAAATCTCTCCATCAATTTTTACTGAGAATTGCTCTCTGGAATTTCTGGATTTATCGAAGAACCTCTTCCACGGGTCAATTCCAAAAGAGGTCTCCAATTGCAAACAATTGTATTTTCTGAGCTTGGAAAATAACGAATTCACTGGTCTTACTCCATCCGAGATTGGATTATTACCTGAGCTTGAAACTCTGATATTGGGGAAGAACAATTTATCAAGAGACATTCCAGAATCATTGCTGAACTTGAGTAAGTTAGCATTTCTCGATTATAGTTGGAACTATTTTGGAGGGGATATACAGAAAATCTTCGGAAAATTCGAGAAGTTACAGTATCTTATATTGTATGGAAATCACTATACTGGAGGATTAATCACCTCAGGAATCCTCAAGTTGCCAAAACTCGTTCGATTAGACCTCAGCCACAACAACTTCACTGGTTCATTACCAGTTGAATTCTCTGAAATGCAGAGTATGAAGTATCTGTTCCTTGCTGACAATCAATTCAATGGTAGCATACCTCTGGAATTCGGGAACTTCTCTGTAATCCAAGCACTCGATCTCTCCTACAATAACCTGACCGGAAGGATACCTCCAACGATCGGGAAACTAACCTTTCTTTTGTGGTTGATGCTTGCAAACAATTCACTTACAGGGGAAATTCCTAAGGAGATTGGGAATTGCAGCAGCCTACTATGGCTAAACCTTGCAAACAATCAATTATCAGGGACGATCCCTTCTGAGATATCAAATATTGCCCATAATCCTACTCCAACATTCGAGTCGAATAGGCATACCAGTCGAGTTCCGGCGAGTTCTGGGGAGTGCATTTCAATGAAGCGGTGGATACCGGCGAACTACCCACCTTTCAATTCTGTGTATTCTCAGCTTACTATGAAGAAATGCAGAAGCATCTGGGATTCGTTAGTCAAGGGGTATGGAATCTTCCCAATCTGTACCTCTTATTCATCGAAGAGAACACTACAAATCAGTGGTTATCTCCAACTCACAGGAAACCAATTCTCCGGAAAGCTACCACCAGAAATCGGCAGGTTGCAGAATTTCAGTCTCCTCCATGTCGGAATCAACAATTTCTCTGGAGATCTCTCACCTGAGATCGTAAATATGCCTCTGGTGGTCCTAAACGTCTCTCACAATAGATTCTCTGGTGAAATCCCATCAGAATTCGGCAACTTCAACTGCTTGGAATACCTGGATTTGTCCTACAACAATTTCTCAGGTGAGTTCCCTGCAAGCTTAAGCAATTTGACACAAATGAGCGAATTCAACGTCTCCTACAATCCTCTCATCTCCGGCGCAGTTCCATCAAATGGACAATTCAGCACGTTCGAGAATAGTTCCTTCTTCGGGGACCCTCTGTTGATTCTTCCTAATTTCATGTACGGCAGCAATGGCAGCAATGGCAGCAATAGCAGCAATAGAATTCATTCCCAACCTTCATCGAAAAATCCAAAGAGAAAAAAGCTCGCTGGTTTAATGGTGTTATTAGCTCTCACCTCCGGTTTCCTAGTATTTGGGATTCTGTCTCTGTTCATCTGCATTGTCTTTAAGACCCCGGAAGAGCCTTCAGCGACGTCTCTGCTAGAGGAAGTAGTTTCAAACTCCACCAGATTATCATCAGAAACGATGGATTCCGTCGACATCTTCCACCACCGGGACAGGACGGCATTCACTTACGCCGATTTAAAGACAGCCACCGGAAACTTTTCGTCGGAAAGAATCATCGGCAGTGGTGGATTCGGCACTGTTTATCGTGGCCAATTGCCTGACGGAAGAGTAGTTGCAGTCAAGAAACTACAGAGAGAAGGGTTCGCAGGGGAGAAAGAATTCAAGGCCGAAATGGAGGTCTTGAATTGCAGCGGCTGTGAGTGGCCGCATCCGAATCTGGTGACGCTTTACGGTTGGTGCCATAACGGAAATGAGAACTTATTGGTGTACGAGTACATGGAGGGTGGGAGCTTGGAGGTCAAGATTCCAGATCGGATGAGGCTGACGTGGCAAATGAGGTTAAATGTGGCGACCGATGTGGCACGGGCGCTGGTTTACCTACACCACGAGTGCTTCCCTTCTATCGTGCATAGGGATGTGAAAGCTAGCAATGTATTGCTGGATAAGGAAGGGAGGGCACGTGTGACGGATTTTGGGTTGGCAAGGGTGGTGGATGCGGGTGAGACCCACGTCAGTACTATGGTTGCTGGGACGGTGGGGTATGTAGCACCTGAGTATGGGCAGATGTGGCATGCGACGACAAAGGGTGATGTGTATAGTTTTGGGGTGTTGGCAATGGAGTTGGCAACAGCAAGGCGAGCCCTTGATGAAGGTGAGGAATGTTTAGTGGAGTGGGCTAGAAGGGTTATAAGGGATGAGAAGGATGATGATGGGTTGGGCCAGGGTCTGTTGGTTCTTCTGGGCTCTTGGCTTGACAAGGGTTTGGAGGAGATGTGTGAATTGCTACGTGTGGGCATGCGGTGCACCGCAGAGGCTCCACAAGCTAGACCAAATATGAAGGAGGTATTGGCAATGTTGATTATGATTGGGAAGAAGAAAGGTGATTATGGTGGTTATGAATGTGCCTCACCCTCTCAAACTGTGACGATGGAAACCTTGAAACTGTCCATAGATTCATGAAGTTAGTTTTCAGTACTTTTTTCTTTTTTTTTAATAGGTAAGTAAAAGATAGTTCAGTGTACAGTGTACACATACATAATAGGATAATGTGTATTCTAGTGTTACAAATCTCTTGTACACAATACACAAATTCTCCATTCATTTCTTTGAAACAAATGTGAGAAATTTTCCTCTGACCCTCTCTCTCTAGGAGAGGGTTGCAAATAGGTATAGCTTTTTCTTTGTCTTGTTATACTGTCTAATTTCTGAATTAACATCAATGGAAATTTTTCTTACTTTGGATGTTTCCCTATGTTGTTAAAAGCTTTTGTGTTCCTTCCCCTCTAAATATCCTTAGAGAAGAATTTTTTTTTGGTGCCAACTGAACCAATCATAGTGGTGGCTAGGAGGGGGATTGGGATTGGGTTTCCAAGGGCAGGGGTTGGGGGGAGCTGGAGGATGATGGAATGACGAGGGTAGAAGAGTCAATCACTCAACCTCCTTGGACTTACACCAGACCCAGTGACTAGCAACCACCACTTCTACCCAAGCTTTCCATATTGAACACAAGGGTCACCACTTCCTATGTGCTTTTGATCGTCGGTTCTCACGAATTTGAACTAGGTAATTTACACCAACGTTTCCTATACTAGTATATAGGCTTCCTACTAACGTAGGCACTTATACAGGAGACACACGACCCATTCTTTGAAAAAACCAAACTTCCATCAATTTTATAGAGATTCCATTACATGCCACTAGCGAACCAGCCTTCCTGAAAGAAATGCAACTTTGACAAAAAACAAATAGCAACTTCTACGGCCATGCTTGGTTCTCATGCACTAGGTGCACCCAGTTGATTCCAGCGATGGCCTAAGATATTACTTCCATCTTGCATCCTAAACAAAGCGAGGAAGTTTGAGACCTTTAACAGAGCCCATCTAACGGCATCGTGGTCAATCAATAGTGGTTGGGGTTGTCCAAGATCAATCAATCATGTCTGCTTTCCTGGTCATCCACATCTAAAATTAAAGCTTCTAGCATGTGCCTGGTCATGTAGGCCATGCACTTGTGCGGGGCCATTAAGAGAGCATGCCAGGGTATCAACATTTATGTGATTTTTTATTTCACGGATAAGAAGGTAATTTCATGACCTCTTGTGTCCAGGCACAAGATCTACATGACCAGACAACATTTTTTTCCCCTAAGGTTTCTGTGGCTTTCTACATTGGAGACCACAAGGAGATTTTTACAATAACTAGTCTTTAAAATTTTTGTCTACCTCTGCAATTGTTTCATAGATATAGCAGAGCAAAACAAAATAACCTTATAAGAAGAGGTGTTCCAGTGTTTCTTCCTTTCGTTCACATTTTGTGGAGTATATCTCAATGAAAAGTTTTATCACATGTCCTCTCCATGAGGGAGGATACAATGCATACATGAAAACAATGCCATTTTTTCCTATTGCACATGTCTTCTCCATATGGGATATACAGTGCATATTTCAAGTAGGAAAATGGTCCTCAATCCAGGAGCGTGATTTACGCCAGCACTCTTCATCCCTATCTTTTTCCTATCCAAGATAAAGGGTAAAGATGCCTTTTCATAGAGGAATGAGAAGAGAGAAAGAGAGAGACATACACACATAGGAGTGCACACTGTGCTCTAGCTCAGAAAAGTTCTTTTTTCCTTCAGGTATTCCAAATTTTCAACCTCTCCTAAATATTTTATGAAAAGGTTCTTAAACATTATGATCTAATTGACCAGATGATGAATCTCTCTCTCTCTCTCTCTCCCTTCAACTTGAAAGTGCAACAACCTTAGAGGTTTTTGCTGTTAGATGAGACTAGCCTGAATTTAAGGGCTTACAAATGTGGCAGCCACTATGGCATGTTTTCCATCTAGACTGGTTTCTTCTCAGGTGAAAGATCCTCCAACACACAGATGTGGCTATTCTCAGCACCCACTTTATGACCAAAGTACCCTTTCAATGCTTTTTCCTGTCCCATAACTGCGGATGACTGAAGTCACAGGGAAACTATCAATGTTATGAATTTATGTTCCCATTCCTTGACTAGTGGTCCACCCCTTGAAAGCCCGACAGAGTTGGGCCTGGGTTGAATTAGGAAAGCTAAGGTTTGGGCTGGGTTTTAAGTAATTCGGCCCATCATGGCCCATTGACACCCCTACGAGATGATCATGAGATGATCATGGGCTAGAGGAAAATTGTGGGCAGGTCGGCCCAGGTCCACTATTAAAATGTCGAGTTTCAGATTTAATGGATTTTCACCATGTGGAAGAATAAGGTTTTTTTTTTTTTTGGGGGGGGGGGGGCGGGTGTTGGGGAAGAATTAGGCTTTAAGTCCATTAAAAAAAAAAGCTTAAAGACTTAAGTAGTAGAAAATAGAAAGAGAAATGGCAATACGAAGGAGGTATGTAATTAACTTGGCTTTGAAATTTGACAAAGTTGTATCTATTCAACATTTGATGCTATTGTTGCCATTCTTGAACGGCTCCCAGTTCAGTCCATTTTGTTTCAGGGATGAACTTCTAGCTCATGGCGGCAGGTGGTTAAAAATTGTGTTTAGTGTAAGTCCACAGAAGGTTGAGAGTTCAATCCTCGCTCCTATCTACCACCCCTAGTTAGGGAAAGATTGAGAGTTCAACCTTATTATCTCCCACCCCCACTCTTCTTGAAATAGTAATAATATTGTAATGTAGTTATAAGTGTAGACCAGTGGACCCTCTTGCTGGCCCCTAGTAGGTCCTCCTCTGGCCCGGTGCGGGGTGTTGCAAAAAAAAAAATAACAAAAACAAATTAGAATATATTGTTTGTTTCTAATGGCTTAAAACATCTTCCCAAGTACATTTTGATGCCCTCCCTTGCTCAATCAGAACATCCGCTTGGGTTAACCATGATTAAGAATTGTAATCACAGTACAAGGGTAGTGAAGCAATCTTTTTCTTTAAAAAAAAAAAATTCTGTATAGACATTCCAATATCCATTCGCCAAACTCAGGAATCAGGCTAACGCTCAGCTAGCAATTAAGCTCAACTGCCTTTGCTGTGTATCTTTGTTCATTATAGCTAGCATGTATCTGCCATTCAGGCCTTCATTGATCGAATCAAAAGAATGAAATGATTAGAATTTTACAATTTTATTAACAGTACATACAAATATAGCTATGTAAAATTGAGGACTCTGCTCTTTTGCTCAGATCCTCAACCGCAAAATGGAATTTGTATATCATTGCTCAAAGCTAAGGAATGCCAATTGCCAAGGAGGGAGGGAGGGAGGTCACAATTCACAAACAGCTCTAATAATCATCTTTCTCCATGAACCTTTTAGCCTTCTCATAAGCTTTATTTAAGTAACTTCGAATCCTATCCAAATCCAGCTTAACATCCTGACCCTGCAGATAGATTTTCTTGATGTTGAACCAGTCCTCCTTCACCACAGCTTTAGGGTCTTTCAACACCAAATGATCCTTTCCATACTTATCAATTAAACTACTCTCTTCCTGCTCTATCTTATACTCCACATACTCCAAACCCATATCCCTCGATGACTTCCCAAAGCATGTCTCCGCTAGCCAATCGATTCCTATCGGAACCACCTGAATCAACACCGAACCCGGGCGGAGGAACAGAGAGTGGGTAAGCGCTGCACCGTGCACTCCAAGCATTGCGTGGCTACCGTTGATCAACCCATAAGCTTGGCTCAAAGATGTGTAAAGATTGGGCTCAAAGAGTATCACTTCAAATCCTACAGCCTGAGCTACCTTTGCAACTTCAGCTTGGTTCAGTATCACCCGGCCAACACCACCATTGCGTGCCGCGAAAATGAGACGGGGCCGCCCTATTGACGGGCGGCGCAAATTGACTGGTATATCCCTGTAGGCATCTCCGATGAGTGATCGGAAATCAAGGAAATTTTCCGAGTGTGGCAACAATGAGGGCTCCACAGTCATGAAACCATGAGATATAAGCCCCACGGTGGCTGATGGGAAGCAGTGGGTATCGGTAGTGTTATCGAGATTGACGATCGGGTAGCGGCTGAATTGCCGAAGCAGCTCAGCGTACTTATTGAGCCACCAGTCTTCGCAATGGGAGACGACAAGGACGATGTCACGATCAGATGAGATGGAGCGGGATGTGAGGAAGAGGGGGATGAACCCATCGTTGAAATCATGGAAGAAGTTTCCGGTGTAGCCGCCGGCACTGAATATAAGTGCTGGGGATGAGTGGCGGATTTCGCAGGCGGGGGCGGGGGCGGATGCGGGAGCAGAGGTGACGGTGAGTTCTACGATTCCGGCCATGACGCTCTTCTCCCATTTGCGAGGGTAGGGACGGATGTTTTGCTGTATGGGTCGGGTCTCCGGGTTATTATCCAAAACCGATACGAAGAGGGTATTGATATCTGGGTCTAAGACGGTTGGGCCGTTGAGAGAGCAGAGATCGTAACGATAGTTGGAACGGTCACAGCTGATTGGTTGGATGTCTGGTATATTGGCTTTTAAGTCTACTGGTAGCGAATCTCGTGGGGCCCGCGATGTCCTCCGTTCTGGCTCTCCTTGCTTCTGAGGACTTCTTCTCTCTACAAGGACGACGACGAAACAAGAAAGAGAATGAATAATGATAAAACTTGCAATTTATTAGACGGCACAGCTCAGTAAGCTAATAAAACCAGAAATACGTGCAATGTGCTTCACGTCGTTTCCATTTTCATTTGTTTTCTTAGGACTTTCTCTATCACGTTCGGGTCAATAGTATATCCCTAAGGTTTATGCCCTTAAATATTTTCTTTTTATTCTAGGAATCAAATAATTTTAATTTTTAATTCTAATCTATATTTTTGGGGAGAGTCTCTTAGGACAATTTAAGAAGAAATTTATATGGTACACCAATGAAGGGTTGAAAAATGGTCTTATTCGTATAGATCCGTATGGTAAAATTAAGAGAATGAATCTGTACCAGAACAATGAAAAATCATATATATTTTTTACTCTTTAGTGAAAGTAAAATCTATCATTTCATATTTTAAATTTATCTATAGAGGTGTCACACAAATAATCCTAAAATAAAAATATTATATCATTGTTCCCCAATGATTATGATAATCATGAGAAAGTGTGAGAATGATTTTTTTATCAAGCTTTTCCTTATTGCTATGGCTGGAAGGGTTCTCTCTCTTTCTCAAGAGAAGGGATTGGAGGATATGATTTTTTTTTTTTAAATATTATGGGTGTAGAAACACAACCCTAAAAAGATGCAGAAGATATGAAAAAAACACGAACAAGCAATACACACAGATTTACGAGATTGGCAAGATTGCTTATGTCCCCAGTGAGATGAGATCTTGCTTCACTATCAATGGAGAATAAGGTTACAACGCTTTCATATGTCTATCAACTCTTTCCACAATTAGGTGAGATACATAAAAATCCTTTATAGGGAGACAGTGAACGATAATGAACATTCAATAGCTGGGGTGCATATCTAGACCATTGGATAATCACGGCCAATCATCAAAAATTGTAGAGGATTTGAATAAGGGCGTGAAACCCTAAGTGAGACAATTTTTTTGGGGATAGAACCTAATAGAGACATTCATAAAATATATTTTTTCAGTTGAACGAGAAAAATGCTATCAGAAATTCAGAACTAACAAATCACGAGGACCGATACCGGATAAAATTTTATTTTATTTTTTTTTTTTAGTTTTTGGGTGCGGGTGAAGATAGCGTGTAAGGTTAGGTCATTAATATGGTCTTATTATGGTTAATTGCATTAACTACGACATGCTTAGTCTTTGGTGTCTAGTGGATTCCAATTTCCAATCTGGCAGTTTCAAATATTTGACTTTTTTTCCCAATCGGAGAGAGCATTGGAGGCGTAGAAGAAGGAGAAGAAGATCGATCGGAAACTCTGGATTTTGACGGAAATGTCTAGGGAAAAGGAAAAAAAATCATGTAAAGTAAGGACACAGAAATCAGAGATATCATACCTTCTTGAGTACTGGTTGAAGTTGTAGAATATGATGATTTCAAGAACGATGAAAGAGAGAGTTCATCAATGGAGCAGAAGAGGATGAAGAGAAAACATATGATAACCGTCGTCCAACCGCTTCTTTTCAATTTCATGGCTGCAACTGAGATTGATTCACACTTTCAGAGCTTCGATCGATAAGTACTTCTCTTCTTAAATGAAAACCGGTTCTCTTCTCAGATGGAAGGGATCGAAACTTCAACCTTATCCGCTTCTAATCACATCTAAAGCGAAGCTCTAACTGTCATGCAACCTGAAAAAGATTCTCTGAACAAGCGAAGAGATTTAGGCCTATACTTGCAGAGTTTCAGATGAAATCTCTAGAAGATCATAAAAAATCGATAGCTTGAGTTGAAATTAAACAGTTCTTACCAATTGCGCTCCCGATTCTCTTTGAATCTTGAGATTGAACCAATACGATCTTACTGAAAATCGTCAATCGAAACTTTTTTCAGGAAAGAGCGCGCGGAGATCAAGGAAAGAATACTGCAGAGGAACTCGAAGATCAAGACTGAATTTCACGTTGTGGAACTGTAGCTGTGCCTGTGACGGACTTGGCGATCATCGACATGAGGAGGAAATTGGTTTATATCCTTTTCTTTTGCGACCGTTTCAACAGATTTCGAGAGACTCTAGACATGTTGCTGAGGAACTCGAAGATCAAGACTGAATTTCACGTTGTGGAACTGTAGCTGTGCCTGTGACGGACTTGGCGATCATCGAAATGAGGAGGAAATTGGTTTATATCCTTTTCTTTTGCGACCGTTTCAACAGAATTCGAGAGACTCTAGACATGTAACGAAGAGCAGTCCGCACTCATCAGCTGAGAGGGACGTGATCACGAATTTTCAAAGGGGCAACAAAAGGAGTATTTAAAGGCCGATAAGGAGGGAACTATCAAGTATGGTCATTGGGCAAGGGTTCTGAACCGCCAGGGTACCCTAAGGTATCCGAAAATAATCTTCTGTTTTTCTCATTCTTGTTTTTCCTTGTTTTGCTACATGCAGAACACGACACGTGGACAACTTTAAGACCAACGCATCGGATGTAATAATCCTCATCTAATCTTGACCGTTGATCTCCTTATTGTCCACGTGTCGCGTTCTACAGGTAGCAAAAGAAGGAAAAACATGGATTGGAAAAACAGAGGATTTTGATCCAAGGTTTCCGGTCTTCGGTGGGGCCCAAATAACAGCCCAACACCTGCAAAATACAAAATATTCATCCCAGTTGAGGCCATTCCACCTAGCGTTCTTCGTTCCCATTGATTTTTTTATTTATTTTTGAGGAAAAAGATGAATATAAAAATATACTTGAGCCGGTGTAGGTGTTTTTTTTTTTTTATGTCAATCCTGTCAAGGGCAGCCTAAATTTGGGTGGGGGAATATGTCAAGAAAATGATGGGAGGGAGAGTTGAACAAGCAACCTCTCTCCAACGCTTCATTGAAACTGGCAGCCGCCAATGAGAGAAACGTTTCCCATTTAATTATAAATATGGTTTCCATTATATAGGGAGAGGGTTTCACGCAGCTAGTGAAGAATCTCCCACATCATACCAATGGTGGTGCAAGATGTACGGGTTAAATTGGTTGGTTGGGCTTGTTTTGATCGGGCCTAATTGGGTTTCCTTATTTTAGAACCTTCCACCATGATTAGCTTGTTTAAGTAATCGGTCCTCATATGTTAGGCATGGGTTCATTTATAAACGGTTAATTGGGTACTGGTCTTTAATCGGGCCAAATGAGCCTTAAGCATGTTGCACTAAGTCATGCTATTAATCCATCGATCTCGGTTGGGTAGCATCCTTGCTTCGAGAATTACCTACTAACCAATGTGTCGGGATGCAGCCCAACATGTTTAATAATTAGACCACGTCGATTCAGGTTTTAAATGTGGGGCTCGATAGGGCCTACCGGTCCAGGCCTATACTTGAAACCCCTAGTGCAAAAAATTGTATCATCCATATGGGACTCACATGGTCATGAAGGTCAGCAGAGAAGATATAAAATAATAAAGGGGTTAAACAAGGGCTATGTGTGGACATGGAAATAGATGGATAGAGGTATTTCTCGTGTATAGAGGGTTCCTCACGATGCTAATGTAGGTAGGAATCTATGTACATACCATAACATAGTGGTGTGGATAATGGTATCATCCACATGGGACCCACATGGTAGAGTAAGAAAAATAAAATAATAAAGAACCCTGGTTAATAGTACTATGCTCTCGTGGTAGTTCTTTTCTATATATATTCTGGAAAACGGTTCCCCACGCTATAGGGTTAGGGAGAATCTTTCATACCACACCAATGGCGGTGCGGGGAACAATATTAATACGTGGGCCCATATGATGAGAGGAAGAGAGAGAAAATAATTACAAAAAGCAACATGAAAGGACATACAGTACCACTGGCTTGTATATATATATATATATATATATATACATATACTATTGATATTATAGTATAAAATGTTTTGCTCCTTGTAAACTAAATTACTTTCATTGAGCTTACGATCATATTGGAATTCCCCTCCTTAACTGCTATAGCGGGGGTAGAAATGGTATTACATATCTTTAACTAAAAATTTTCATATTATGTATTCCATATACTGTATAATTAATGTCTTTTGTCCCATTTGTTCCATATTAGATTTACTACTCGTAGATCCTTTGAATAAAAAAAATGGGATTATTGTTCATTATTTTGTATATTTTTATTAGATAAAATTATCTTCTTTATAAATTGAATTTCTATTGCACACTCGTGTCCCTTCCCCATTCTCCCTTTCATAAAAGTCTCGCTCTTTTTCATTTATCCTTCTCACATATCTCTCTGCTCCACCGTTTCCTCTCTTTTATATGTCATGAACATGATAAAATATTAATGATATTTTTCCATCATATTATCGATCATATAAAATAAGAAAAGACATACATTAATGACTTTAGAATAATGCATTTTTCCTGCAAATTGATGCAAAAAAAAAAAAAAAAATTGGAGAGAAAAAAAAAATTCTGTTCTATGATAGTATGTTTCTACATTCATGTGAATGATTGGTTCCTAACCAGAGCCTCCAAACACTCCAACAAAATAAATTGTATTCATGCAACTAAATGGTTTGGTGGGATTTAATTGGCAGTGAGTCCCATCTCTAATTGCCTAATCATAAGACCAACGTGGCTCTTTTTCTTTTTTTCTTTTAACTATTTTATTACATTTTTCGTTTGTTGTGGTGGAGGGGAAAGTTTATGCCTAATTCTTTATTTAAATCAAATAAAAGAAGAATTTCTAGCACCTTATCTCTTTATAATGTGTAAGATTATAATTTCAACATATACTCGATTTAAATGACTTCAAGTGGTACAAATAATTGAAAAGTTTCGATGAGAGAGTGTGGCCTTTCCATCCAGATATAGGAGGAGAAATGATCAATCCGGATGTGAATTTGAAATCAAAATCGTTTTCCAAAATCGAACCGAATCGTTTACACTGAAACTACAAAACTATTTAGTAAATGATTCGGTTCTGGTTTCAAGTTTAAGATTGATTAGTTAAATGGATCGAGCCGATTTTAACCGTTTAACCCATTGGTTTCAAACCTAATTGACACCATGAAAATCGAACCATTTAAATCGTCAAAACTGATCCAATTAACCTGTATATTGATTAAATATTTGGTTGTTTTAACAAAACATAATAGTTTAATTTATGGAAGAATTAAGGACCGTAGAGGTTGTCCAACAATCTATTCAATAATTTACTCATATTATGTAGTTATGTAGTTAAATCCTTGCTTGTTCAATGCTTCATTTAATTTGATACAATATTGAAGCGTTTATTTACAAAAACAAATTTTAGTAAACATGCAAATAAACTAGCAAATCATTTAAAACCATGAAATCAACACCGTTTAAAAACTGTGGAATCGAAATCGTTTGCTAAAGGGTTGTGGTTTCAAAAAGTGCAACTGTTTAGTAAATGGTGCGATTTTGGTTTCAGCTAAATATATGTGAACTGAATCGCACCGTATACACTGAAATCAAACCAGTTAACACCCTTAGTTCTTCATGAAATAAAAAATGACACCTCTATAGAACATTTTCCGTAATTTTTTTTGTTAACCATTGTAATTTAATTCTAATTATCAATAAAAATTTGAGATAAAGAGCCTAAGATTATGTTTAATCAAATCATTAAGAGTCTTGTAATTGTAACAAGATGTAAAAGATATGAAGACTAAACCTAGGGTTATAGGAAACTCTTATAAATCAGATGAAGATAATAAGACAAATTATAGGAAAACACTCCCACTAATATGAATTTAAGTTAACCTGTTATATGATTCATCATCGTCATGCATCATATGGGATTTAATTGGTACACAAAAGGTTTGACAGTTAATTTTATATTGTCAGTTGTTAGCTTTGATCCATGACACCTTACCAAACTAGGGATGTACAGCAAATGCCGTCTGTGACTTAGGCGCTTTATTATATTAATATAATTGAAAGGAATATACACAAAATTATTTCCAATGTTTTTTTAATGAAATTGCTATCAATATTCAAATAATAGAAATATAAAACGATTTGTGTAACACAACTCACAAATAATGAAGTAAGAAAATGATGGTTGCATTGTCAATGATGGGAGTTGAGTTGCTTATCATAAACGAAACCTTATAAAAATTGTCACATTCATTCTTTTCTTCTTCTTCTTCTTCTTCTTCTTCTAGATTAACATTACTTGACTATATCATTCTTCACTAAAATAAAGGTTGTTTTAAAAGTTAATTTTAAAGAGTAATAAGTTTTTTCAAAAAAAAAAAAAAAAAAACTGTTTGACTCACCATATCATGCATATGCAAATTTATACATATGGAAAAATCTGTTTGTAACTAATATTGATTGTTGTAACCATTTTTTATTTTCTCTTTTAACCTAACTATATATATATATATATATATTTTAGTTGGTGATCTTTTTGTAATCACTCTTTCAGTTTTCGCATAGGTTTCCCTTCGCTCTCCATCCTTTTAATCTCTCTCCCCCACCCACCTGAAACTCCTCGCACCACCCTACCCTTACAATCTCATGGCTCCCCTCCTTTCAAGCCCTATCCAAGGTTGTAGAAATCGAAGTCTCCCCTCTTCCCACCCTCATCAAAGGTTGATAGTTGTTGAAGTGTACCCCTCTCCCTTTTTAATGAATTTGGATCCTCTCCAGTTGGCTACACCCTCCAACCTCAACCCATGGATGATTTGAGATGGGTTTGGAACATGATTTCAAGTATCGGTCTTGTATTGGTTGTATTGGATTGGTATTGGCTGAAATCGATCCTCAATCCGCCAATACCGATCCTCAATCCCTGATCAATCTGAATCGATGTTTCGTATCGTTTCAGGGGTAAAATGGTAAAAAAATTACTTTATAAAAAAAAAAAAAGGATAAAATAGACCTATACCCACCAATCCGATCCAAATTGATATCAATACAATCCCCTAAAGCCTTGGTTTGGAGGGTACAATTGACTAGAGAGGATCCAAGCGCAACAATCTCCCTACTCCCTAAGGGTGTCTACCAGTACGAATTTGATACAAAACAAAACACAAGGATTAGATGATGAAATCGTGAAGAACATTTTAAATTTTCAATACCAATATCGAATTGGTTCTATATAAATACGATTTCTATTCTATACATTTTGCCTCTTTTTATTCTGTTCGAGAAAGATTTTTTATTTTATTTTATTTTTTTTTACGGGAAAACCATACAGAATTTCCTCGATTCAATTCAATATAATTTTTATCGGTACCAAATTGGCCCTCCTCCTTTACCCAAAAAAAAAAGAGGAAAAAATGGCATTCCTTGACCCGTCACCGTTGATATTCGCTAAATTTGAAAATTAAGCCACCGTCTACGGTTGATGTGGGCTGCCTTAGGCCTAATGCTTTAAGCCCATTTCAAGTAGATGACGTTGTTGGGGATGAACTTCAGAAGCAGATCCTCTCAAGTGCGTCCAATGCGTATATGATAGTTAGGGGTAAATATTCAGATGTTTTCAGCCATCCAATATGTATTATGGCATTGGCGCACTTGAGAGGATAAGGTCAACTTCTAACTTAGTGGTCAACCCACAATTAGATGCACTCTTTTTTAGGTCTTTGAGGTACAAATACTTGATCCTTGGCTTCCAAGGTACAATTTAAGATTTTGACCATTGAGGCAGCCAAAGGCATTACGTTGTTGAGTGTACTTGTATGCATTATTTTGCTATATTACTGTAATGAATCGTTTATCTTCACCATGCAATCGAAGGGTTGAGAGACCACTGCTGGCCTTAAGGAAT
The DNA here is from genome assembly GCF_013358625.1 of Macadamia integrifolia. NCBI lineage: Eukaryota > Viridiplantae > Streptophyta > Magnoliopsida > Proteales > Proteaceae > Macadamia > Macadamia integrifolia. The sequence continues at coordinate 15,711,876 of NC_056560.1, forward strand.
CTTGGTCTTTATTGTAATGAGTTGTTTATTATGGTAAATGAGAAATTACATGAGAATAAAAAAAAGGAAAAAAAGAAAAAGAAAATAAGGGACGTTTAGAAAAGGTTTTTTACGGTGTAACCATGGTCGTTCATAGTGGGATTGTAACGATACTGATTTTGCCCTCCATTGAATATGTGGAGGGTAGTCTAATTCGTAGAACGTGGGAAATGAGATATTACTCAATTAGATTCCCTTATTACATAAGCATTTACATAATAGATCGAGGTTCCTTGAAGCCACAGTGAATGGGAATGTGCTTATCGACAACACAAAATGGTGGGGGAGAAAGATGGAAAATGGTGAAAGGTCTCCACTAGTGAAGGAAAACTTTTGCATAACATAATTATTCCTTGTTTTCCCTTTCAAGAAGCTATTCTAATTAAGCATATTGCAATATGGTTCACATGCAAGTTGACATTGTATTATTTTAATTTATTTTCCTGGTTTCCTGTTTCACATTTAATATCTAATATTCTATAAGAACCATAGCGAAATGACCAATGCACCCTCGATCTCCTCATGAATCATGAGAAGTGATGTTCTCAGGTTGAAACTGAGAGGGGGAGGGGTGAATCAGTGGTTTCAAAAATTTCCTTAATTGCAATTCAACAAAAACTTCCAATTTTCAAGTTCTAGATTGATCGGGGCAATCCCGTAATTACCAATCACGCAAACAACTACACATCCACCTCACACCACAGTGTGACTGGGTCTACCAGACTGTGTCTCACCACTCTGCACAACACGTACTTCAAATATATGTAGAAAAATAAATGCGAGACAATAACACCAGATATACATGGTTCAGCCAGAGTGCCTACTCCACGGAGGAATACCCATATAGGGTTTCGTATTTCCCCAATACTCAACTTTTTAATCGCTAAAATGGTCCAAGAACTTATCTCTGCTTCAATCTGAGATGCAACTTAGACAAGGGCAACAACCCCACACCCTAGACAAACCTCAACTTATTAGGTTCACAATTTTAAATCAATAAAATAAAATCCCCACCTAATACACCATTGATCTAGAGTTTCTCAACAATAAACACTTTAGAATACACAAATAGGGATTTCAGATACCAGTTACCTCAGCCTGTGTAGACCCCGTTGATGATTGCTTGCTTAACGTATAAAAGAAGAACACGCTCAAACTATTGATGCAATGATCTCCATCAACCAATTAAATTGAGAATACGTGCAATACGAACTTCCAACAATATGCAACAGTAAACAATGCACCTTATTTTCTTCTTCTTCAAATCAATAAAGAGAAATCAAGAAGAAACCCATACAAGTGTTGCAGCAACAGAAACAATCTCATCATCTCCCTTGAATTATTTTAACATTGAAGAATAAGAGAACTCCCATTATTTCTCTATAATTTTCAGCTGCACCTCCAAAGTTCTACACCGTTATGCTCCAAGAGTGTATTTATTCCTCTAATTGAAAACCTTTCCATGTTTCACAAGAGTTCAATAGTAATCGGTAACAAAGAGTTCATTAAGCCACGTAAGTAAGTAAAGAGTCCATTGCGGACTTCAACATTGTCTTCATTTTCTTCATTTATTATTTTTTATACAATCCTTCCCAACCTCTCTAATCATACGCCAGTAGTTGCTCCCACACATGAAACAACTTCCACAAGATCTAAAATTCTGTTGGCTGATTTGTTCTCTTAACGGAGATCTTTGTTGACTCCAGAATCCATGTAGAAGTGAGCTGCTGATATAGCGCTTGGACTGTAAGACAATAAAACCTTGTTTATCTCAGCTTATGAAGCATGCAATCTGAACCCATATCCTTGTTGGTGTTAAACCACGACAACTGGTTGAACGGGACTGCATAAAACTCTTGCTATGGTCTCTATTATCGCATGTGATGATTGCAATCCTACTATAAAAGTGTTGCTGTTCACATATGAGACATTTAGAATTCTAATAGGACTTTACTTCTTTTTCTTTGGATTAGCAATAGCTTAATTTATGCCATATCATCATACTGAAATTTACCAATCGGGCCCAACTCCAATTGCTTAATTGCTTCATCATCATATGGTGCTATGGTACTTTGCTGATTTCTATGGGTTGTTGTACTATATCAAAACCAAGAGGTTGTTGACATGTGTCCATGCACTCCTTGTTGTACTATAACTCTTGCTGTATATTTTTCTTTTTTAATCAAAGATGTTACACGTTCAAGCTTGCTGGCTCTATTACACATAATGCTTGCTTACCACATCAAACTACTTTTCTTATCCAATGAGATGCCGAATTAGATGACTAGGACCGATATAGTCTAATTAGTTCAACATTGAACCCAAATATTGAACCCATAATTCAGAGCCAACCCAAATATCAATCCCAATACTGAACCAGAACCACCACACTGTTACCAACAATGACAACACTTGGACCCAATTTCCCAACATGAAGAAACAATGAGATTGTCGAGAAGACCCAATGTGGCAAGGTCCTTCACACTGTAGCTGAGCTCTGACCATCAAAATTGATGCAAATTGACTTTACTAAAAAGGTTCCAATATCAATACTTTGTCTTTATTTATTTAGCTATTCAGAATTCATGACTTGGTCAAGCTGAATGAGTGTGGATCAGGCTCATATACGAGAATCATTCTTGTACGGGCTAATCCATACAGATGGAATCCATGACAAAGTTGGTTGTTAGATAGATTTTATCTGTGCGAGTCAGCCCTGTATAAAATGATTCTCATACAAAGACTTGATCTGCCCTCAAGTTGAATACCATTGACCTCCTTACTTTTAATATCATGTACGTTATCATTTGATCTAAAAGCTTAAATTGTTAGAAAAAAACAGCGTCAATATGTATACGTTGACAATGAAAATGGAAAGGAGGACAGCATGAAATTGGGCTTATATGTTAGGCCCATGGGGATCAATCTTTGTGAAATGGAGGGAATGTCGAAGCCCAGGGGGTAAGAGCCCCGGGCTGAGGTCTTAGGGTGGTGCTTGGTTAGCTAAAGCACCATTAAGCAGGCCTTTTGGTTTTAGGGAGTGGTTTGATGGTTAAACACCAATTAACATTATTTCAATTGTCACATCCAAATGAATATCTTCATCAACCAATATTCGTAAGGGATGTTGACAGGGTTGGTAGCCAGCGGAAGGAAGCCCTTGCTCCATCACAGTTTAAGTCGGCTAGTTGTGGGTTCAAGTCACTGCATTTCACTATTGCTCGTTGGTCCTGCAGAAACGTTGCTTACCGTATATGGGCTTCGGCCCGAAAATTATGATCATTACCATAGAGCATCATTTTTTTTTTACCAAAAAAATAGAAAAAGAATCCGTATGGTAGTACACTGATGCATTCCCTTTTTTTAATACTTAAAATTAAAGGGCCAACCATCCCCCCTCACTCCTCCCCCAATACACGGCCAAAAGCTAATAGAAGAAGAGAGACAGGAGAGTAAAGGTGGATGATGGTGATGAAGAATATGGATATGCTTTGTTTCCTCATGACCTCCTCATCCTACTCTTTTGCCACCCAACACTAGCTCATGAGTTCCCTCAACTTGCCCTTTCAGATTCCTCTTGAGGAAATAATTGAAATCTTTAATCATAGCCTCTCTTGAATGGAATCCTCGTTTTCTTTTTTACCCTCCTTAATCTTAGGTGCTGGGATTTGGGGTGGTGTCGGGTGGGGTGGGGTGGGGTGGGGTGGGGTGGATCCATCCAATTTCTGTGGACGGTTATGATTACTTGACCAAATGTTTTCCCCTCCACCCCCAATTGTCCCATGAGCGATGGGGCCACCCCTCCTTTTCATATATATTGAGCCCTCTCTTAAATAATAAGGATGGGTGATGGAGATTTTATGTATTATAAGAGAGTATTATATTTGATCTCTCTAGAAAGAAAAAGCTTTCGTGGATGTGGTGGGCACATTCTATGATTTGCCACTATTGTTTGGGGACCTTAAGAGAAAGGCTTCGTTCTTGATTAGCCCAAAGACTAACAAGGGGGCTGATGATGGAGTTGGGAAGAGTGGGATCTTTGAGGAGGTGGATGAAGGGCTTGCATTATATATGGGACCAAGGGAAATGCAGGGTGTGCAGCTGAGATGGCTAAGATGAGGGATATAGTTTTGGGGGGAGGGGGGAGGGGGG
>NC_056560.1:15716088-15722709 GCF_013358625.1 Macadamia integrifolia
GATTTACAGAGGAAGGAGGTGGGGGTTGGGGTGGATGAGGGGAGATGCAAATGGAGTGAACGGGATTGGGGATTTATAGAGGATGTGGGTAGAGAGGGAAGATGCAAAAGGGAAAGGGGGAGGGGGAGGGTGGAAGGGTGGGGGTGTATGGCTGTGCAGGACCAAGGTTATTGGAGAATCTCTGGCCATCATGGGTGATTCTAAAACCTATAGCAACAATAAGGAATTATGGCTATAGCTCATAAAAATGCAGCTAAAACTTTACTATTAGAGGTGATAATTCACTGCCTCTAAAACTTTACAATCTTGTGACTGAAGGATCCTGTTTGATCAGTTTTTTTGTAGCAGTGGTTTTCTACCACCAAACAAATCCAAATTTCTTGTGGTGCAAGGGAAAAGGATTTGTGGATGACTTTATACAATTCCTTTTGTGTATGGCATACACCGCACACCTACTTATGCCCCATAGCCTCATAGAAAGATGATATAGTCTTGGCTATATCTAGAGAATTGCGTGTCAAATTTCATATTGTAATTTAATCATTTATTCTCCCATGTAATGACATGCCTTCTCTACATCTCTTGTATGTCTGTGCATCCCTCGTGATCCACACCCCCTCTTGGTGATCCTTAATTTTGTATCATTTTGTTTTGTCATGTGGCCAACTTTGCTTGATTGTTCTTGATTTACTGTGGAATCATGTATAGTGATATATAAATGAAATATACAATAAGAAAGAGTTTTAGATGAACCAAAACTCTGTAATGGAAGAGTTATTTATGAACGATTTATATTTCTCAAAAAAAAAAAGTCTTTTTAAAATTTTTTATGTCATATGATTTAAAAAAAAAAAAAAAATTATACAGCTATCTCCTCTTCCATTATTTAATATTGTTATTATCAAACATTTTTTTTTATTTATCACCATTAGGGTTTTGATTCTATCTAAATCAAATCGAAATTAGTTTGAATCAGTCTAAAAAACCCTAGAATCGACATATTCAAAGAATAGTCCAACGATGTTGGTGTTTTAATCTAGAAATCGGACATAATATTCCAACGATGCTGCCGTTTTAATCCAGAAATTGGCCATATCAACTTGCGAAAAATTTGAATTAGTGACCTCCGATTTCGATCTGAATTTAGTAATCCCAATCTGATTCACTGAATTTTAAAACTTAATCACCGTCCACATAAGGAAATGTGGGTCCAAGAACTACTTTTATTGTATACAGTTATTGATTGAAAATAAGAAGAAAAAAAACATGATCCCTATGCCCAGATACAGAGGGAGGCGAAATGACCACCCCACCTCAGGATAAGCGGAGAAAATCCCGCCGTGTTGAGAGATCGAGAGACACGCTAGTGCTTAGTGCCTACTACCTAAGAGCACATGATGAACGCATGCTTTTACATGTTGGTGTGATCCCTAAAGTATTTTGTCCACTCAAAAACATTACTAAACGACGAGAATATGTAAATCCTGTACTTTTTACTAAATCCTATACCTTTTCTACAAAACATCAATAGAAGACGAGACATGAATCTTACCCTCAAGGATTCACTTCACATCATCTCTTTTATATATATATATATATATATATATAGCCTAATACTCCCAAGTCCAAGAGCATCAAATGATGTTTTTTGGTCCACTTTGGTCCCCCCAAAAAAGAGAAAAAAAAGGTCCCTCTTGCAAAATCCCCTTTGCTTTAATGAAGAGATGGAGCTAGATGATACCTTTCTTAAAGGGTCCTAATTACTATTTCTGCCTTCTTCCTGGATTAGCCAAAGGTGTATATAAGACTAAATTTGCTTAGCCAAATAGGAACAAACCCTTCTTCCTCTTGTCTACTTGGGACCTTTGGGTGACATATTTTGAGTAAGTGACATCAACTCATGGATTTCAAATTGGAGACATTCTTACTGTGTGTCACGTGATTTTATTTCTATATTCTGAAAGAAAATCCACCAAGTGCTCCACTAAACTCCAGAGTGGATTTAAAGTTAGATTGTAATCGCATCTGGTCTTCCTCTATCCTCCCCTCTTTTTCCTTCTCTCTCTACCGCTTTCTCTTTCTCTCTCTACCCATCTTATTGCCTTTATATATAGTGAAGTCTACAGCTTTGCATGGGACCTTGTGAATGAGAGGATCAATGGAGGATACAACTACAAAAGATGTTTCTCTCCAGGAGTTGAGAGATAAGCTTGCAGAGTTTTCTAGTGTGAGGGGATGGGATCAGTTCCATAGCCCAAGGAATCTTCTCTTAGCACTGGTAAGTGATCATCACCATTAATGTCTTCTTCTACAGTTAATTTATTTAATTAGTCACTACTGTTTAATTATCATAATATGTAGGTTGGAGAGGTTGGGGAGCTTTCTGAGATATTTCAATGGAAGGGAGAAGTAGCTAAAGGACTTCCAAATTGGACTTCAGATGATAAAGAACATTTAGAGGAGGAGATCTCAGATGTTTTACTCTATCTTGTTCGTTTAGCTGATGTCTGTGGACTTGATCTTGGACAAGCTGCTCTAACTAAGCTTGTAAAGAATGCACAGAAATATCCAGTCATCAACAACCCTAAACTAAGTTATAAAAAACCCTAAAATTATAAGTTGATTAGATGATATTAATGGGAGTTTAATTCTCCATGTCTTGAGTCTTGAGTTGCTTCTTTGTAACTTTTTTTTTTCCCCCTTGTTGATTTAGGTGGTTTTGTGATTGAACAACAAAGTGAATTTAATTTGTATTTGAGGACATGGTAAGACATAGTTTTGAGTATTACTAAGCATATTAAGAGTAGTTGAAGTGATGTAGGGAAGCTTTCTGAAGAATTCTTGGATCAGCTACATCAGCAGAAGTCCACCTGATCTAAACGAAAATGCACAACTTTTGAGGGTCATAACACGTCTATAGCCTCGTCATTTGGACCATCCCATTCGGGGCAAATTCACTTATTTAGTATACTGAATTGTTTGATGCATAATTTATGGATATTAGTTTCCTATTTTATTTAGTTCGTCATTTGGACCATCCCATTATTTAGTATACTGGATTGTTTGATGCATAATTTAAGGATACTAGTTTCCTATTTTATTTAGTTTTCTTTGTTCGTTGTAATCCAACTTTCTTATATAAGGATTGTTTTGGATTAAATAAAGATACCTTGAAGTTTACAACAACAACTTAGTCTTTTCCCAACTAATTGGGGTTGGCCATATGGATCCATGAACGAAAAGTAAAAATGTAATACCGCAAGGTCATCCCATCAAAAAGCATTTGACTACATGTATCTTTACCCTCCAAACAGCTCTATGAATCTGTTGGCACGGAATTTTCCTTACTTATGGTAAACTAATCATATTGGTGAGTGCATGAGCATGTCAGAATCCTTCTTGACTGGATTCAATAGTAGATCTGACTTCGATCAAACGACTTGGGCTCTCATCTTGTCCCGATTGCTTCAAGTACTTTTGAATAATCAAAACCACCAATAGATGAAGGAACAAAACAGTGATATATTCCTTGCAAAGGATTTTGAATACAATTCGCTAGAGCGACAAAAGAGTTCTACTCTACCTCTAATTTTAAAGAGTGGAAAGTAAAGGAATAAAAGAGTTGCATTGTAGTTGGATTCTTGTGTGTTGTTGATTGTCTTTCTTTTGGATGAATTTCTTTCCTTAATCCTTATATACCTTCTAGATTTAACCATTCCACCACGCACACCATTAGCCCACTTTCCTCATTAAGCTGGGCTCCAATGCTCCTGTGACACCTATCCCATAACAAAAGTTTTCTATGTGCATGTCCTCAACTAGCCTCATGTGCTGGTGCCACATTGCTCAAGGGTAACGGGGTTTTTAGATCACCAAAGTCAACCCAGGTTTGCCCTCTTCATACAAACCATCTTTGCCACTTCATCAGGCATATGTTTTCAAATTTGGCGCCAACAGAATCAAATTCATTTTATTTACTCTTCTTCCCATTGGAATTAGGGTTTTCTTAATTACCTTGTCAGTTTTTTTACTTTTAAAAAAAAAAAATTACCTTATGTATAAATATGAGGGTTTATTAGCGTCAGAATGAGATCTAGCCTCCAATTTTCCTATTGCGTCATGAAAATCAGTCATCATTTGTTGTAGTCAAGTGTCTAATGAGGTTGCTATTGAAAATTTATTGTTGCAAACGTTAGTAAAAGAGACATATGATCTACCACATATATAACCAATCCCCCCCCCACACCCCCCCCACCATGCCCCTCCCTCCTTTCCTCATGACCATTGGCCCATAACCTTCTAGTGAACAACCTCTTAAGCTTCTATATCAGGACAAAAGAAATGATCACAATCAGGTAGCGTCGCTTTCTTGGATCACTTTGTGCATACTTCCTTTCAATCTATTAAGAGTAAGCAAAATTGAGAATTGAAAAGAAAGAGACCCCACCCCACCCCACCCTACAACTTGCCTATGTACTAAGATTTGAAGAGAGAAGATCTAGAGGGCAATCCATGGCTAGAGGTTGGAATAGGCCTGAAGCCTATTGCTACATTGTGGTGTGGGTGTTTCTGTTTTTCCGGATAAGATGTGGTCTAGGCGTTTCATATTAATGAGTAAGTGAACTTTTCCGTTGATCTGATCCCATTCTGATAAAAGTATCTGAAAGTGACATTTTATCTTTGATCTGAATTAGATTGAAATCAATTGGGATCAAAGAATTTAAGAGTATCGCTGTATTGTGCTTGGAGGAGTACACTTGAAGGTATACGTCTATGTATGTCTAAAGACAAAGGTGGGTTAGGGTTTAGAGACCTGGCGATTCAAAATAAGGCTCTTCTTGGGAAGTTGGCTTGGCGACTTTGGCAATTCCCAAACTCTCATTGGGCTCTCCACATGAAACAGATCCACTACCCTAATCGGTCTTTCTTTGAATCTCGATTAGGCTCGGACCCATCTTGGGCTTGGAGGAGTATACTTGAAGGTCGGAAGGTTATTGTTGATGATCTCATTTGGATTGTTGGGGATGGAGCTAGCATCAAGGTCTAGGAGGACGCATGGTTACCGTCTACTCCAAACCATAGACTTCAACACCCTTATCTATGCACCAATAGTAACCTTTTGGTGTCCGATTTAATTGATCATGCAAATCGTTCATGGAATTGTCATGTGCTGGATATGTTGTTTCACCCAGCAGCTATTTTAGAGATCAATCTCAGCCTTTTCCCCCATTCGGATTCACAGATCTGGAGCGGCTCCAAGGATTGTGAATATTCCTCCAAGTTTGGCTACCACTTCCTATGCAATCAAATTGAAGACAATAGAAGATCTTCCACAGCCTCCACTTCTAACCACCTTCCTCATAATGTCCCTAATAAGGTTTGGAAGTAGATCTGGACAAGCCGTTGCCCCCCAAAAATTAGAAGTTTATTATGGCGAGCTTGTGCTGGAGGTCTGGCTTCCGGCATTGATTTGAGGAAGAGAATTTTTTATATCAACCCTGCCTACCAATGTTGTGGAGCCCCAACTGAGACTGTAGATCATATTCTCCTTGAATGCCCTTTTGCTAGAGCAGTCTGGTTTGGGTCGAGCCTTGCCTTTTCTCCCCCGCAGCAACACTCAAGGCCTCAAGACTTTATTAACTCTTGGGACAGTTTGCAACTCCCCACAAGGCAACTAAATCGGGACATTGCAATATCTGCAATTTTCGTCTGTTGGAACCTCTGGCTGAGTAGGAATAGCCTAATTTTCAAGGTTGCACCCCACGCCCCCTATTGAAGTCATCCGTCAAACTGAGGGCCAGATCACTGAGTTTAAAGAGGCAACGCCTCACAGAAATTTATTCAGAAGTGCGCCAAAAGCTGGACTACAGATGGGCTGGTCTGCTCCATCGGAATCTTTTTTTAAACTCAATTCGGACTTCTCTATTGTCGGTGACAAGGGGGGCATTGGCTTCATCATTTGCATTGCTATGGGATCCCATTCGATTGCTCTTTCTGTGCCTAGTCATGCAACCTCTCCCCTTTTGCTAGGATGTTACATGCAATTTCAGAATGCACCGAGGATCTACAAGCTGAAACTGATTGCAGGGAGCTATTTTTTACCTTGTTAAACCAAGTAAGAAAATCCCCTTCCAGGCTGTCAGCTTAGTCTCGGATATTCAGGTCTTAGCATCCTATTTTCGAAGATGTATTTTCCTTCACACTTCCAAGGACAATAACAACGTTGCTGACTCCCTCGCCCGAAAAGCCGTGTCTCTGCCGAGCAAAACAACTTGGCCGCTATCCACTCCTTGGCTCTCTGATATTTGTATATCCGAAGCCTTGCACTCAGCTCGTGTTAATAGATAGCTCTCCTTTCTAAAAAAAAAAAAAAAAATGATATATCGTGTACTGTATCCGAGAGGTGATTTTAAGAGACATCATATCGTATTGTATAGAGAGATGCAATTTGCGCTAAAACTATACATGGGAATGATCAAGAAATACATAAATATGCTTATATGATACATTTAAAATACAGTTTGTGGTTGCGTTTGGTAACGAAAAAATGGAATAAAGCATTTGGTGTATTCATAGTGTGTGTTTCTTTTTTTTTAAACAAAAAATGAGAAAAAAAAAAAA
>NC_056560.1:15722793-15750744 GCF_013358625.1 Macadamia integrifolia
AAAAAAAAAAAAAGGCATTTTGACACAGAAATTGAAATTTCCGTTTTTGACACGAAACGTCGTTTCTGGACTAGAAACGTTACCAAACATAGCCTTAACATAAAAACATCTTATTATACAATATGCAAATATATTCCAACCTGACGTAAGGATTTGAGTCATTTTTACCTAATTTGGTGATGCATGATCAAAAATAAAAAAAGTGATTTGAGCACACCCCCCCCAAAGTTTTTTCCTTTTGAAAAACTTGCAACTTCACTACTTTATGGCCACGGATCTGGATCCTCTCCAATAAATTGAGTGCACATCGGACGGTTGGCAATACCTAGGCACACATCTCTGACCATCGAATGTGCAGTGGGTGCAATGGCATATTTGAGAGGATCTAGTTCCCATCCCAAAGGCCTCTCAGTTATCCGATGTGTGCTAAAGGGGCTGGCACACTTGAGAGGATCTCGTTCCCATAACCAGCTGACTAAGTAAACTTTCCTCAAAACCAAAGCCGGTATCAATTAATAATTGGTCAATTGGTTTTAACCATCAGTCTTTAATCAATTGGTTTTAGTTTTTTTTTGTATTTTTCAGCTAATTAGTCGAGTTGCGCATAAGCAGGCCCGGCCACCTTGGTTAACCAAAAAAAAAAAAAATTTCAGATTTTTTTTTTTTTTGGTCTTTTCTACCGAATCGGTCATTACTCAGTCAGGTTTCGGTTCTTAATTGGTCTTTTGAATCAGTGAACTGAGTTGGACCGAGAGTGACCGATTACTCACAAAAATTGCATAATCCAAAAATTGAAACCGGGTCATTTATAGACATTTGGTTTAGCTTTGGGCTTAATTAGTCGGCCCTGTTGGTCCGGGCCATGATTTTGAGACCTCTAGCCCCTTTGATAGATCATCGACTTGTTTGCACGTGCGATACACACATGAGAGAGAAGTGAGTGGATTGAGTTTTTTATTATTTCTGGAGTTAAATTACTTATAGTAAAATTACCGATATCATTACATTTTGAAAAACCTTTTTTTTTTTGTGCAAGACCCACACTGGGCCCAGACAAGGGACCCTCGAAGGCCCAGGAAAGGGGCCCATTGGGTCCCTGAAGGGTATAGAGTATAGATTGTACAAGTAGAGACACAGATCAAGTAGACTCAAGTAATGTCTTTCCATGGGCCTGCTTTCAACTGGGCTCTGGACTGCCAATGTTTGGTCCCAAAGCATCTACCATGTCTTGTTCATAAACATGGACTAGGAAAAGCAGGCAGTTTGGGTTCATGAGCCTAGAACTGTTGATGTAAAGTAACCCCATATGTCCAAGGCCCATACATGAGCCCAATACATATTTTCTGGGCCAAATCCAAACCCATATATCCATTAAATTTTGGGCTCAGGAACTCTCTAACAATGAACTTGTTGCACAAATAATTAGCCAAAACATATAATCTGATCCTATTAAGAAGGGTAGTTTTGGTATTTGAAGGGGGATCATTGTCCCTATCCAATGGTTTATGTGCAGCCGTGCGCCATGCACGACTGTAACGAAACCTTTTACTTATTTTTAATATATGTAGGGAAAAAAAAAATAACAAGAAAATTACATTAGTACACTAATAATCCTATATATTAGGTGTTATAATCAATTTGATATTGAAATATAGAAAATAGTCAAAATTTTCAATTTTAGAATGTATGATAGAAACTATTATTACTTTTAGACTATGCCCTAATCATCAACATAAGGCTTGATTTTATTTATTTATTTTGGTTGAAAAAAGGCTTGATTTCTATTGCTTAAAAAACACATCATTCAACTTTGTCAATTTTGAGGTAGAACATAGAATTTTAAAGTTCAAAATGATGACATAGGAGCTTAAATTCGATTGATTATTTTCGAGTTCTTTTTTTGTTTAGATATTGAAATAAATTAGTTGTGATTTAGATGTTGAAAATATATTATTCAGATATGAATTTATAAATTTTTATTCTGTTATTTATCTATTTAAAAAAAAAATTCTATTGATCCCATCTTTATCATAAGAAAATGAGGAGAAAATTTGCCTAATCAAGATTTATAAATATTAGCCTTTTACTATTTCATTTTGCATGGGGTTTTCCCAGCTAGGGTTGTGGCAGTTTAATGGATGGCTTTGAAAATAAAATACCCAAAAGGGTTTATTTGTAATCTCAAGGTCTCTTGCTCACAGGCATAGTTATCAATTCGGCCGAATAATTCGCGAATTATTCGGCCGAACCGAATTTTAAAGAATTTTATCAAAAATTCGGACCGAATCCGAATTAAAAATAAAATTCTTTAAAATTCGCGACTTTTTCCAAAATGAATATAAATCGCGAATAATTCGGACCGAATCCGAATTAAACCGAAATATCCGGTCCATTTAAACATTCATTATTTAAAAAAAAAAACCAAAAATAAAAAATATAAAAATATAAAAACAATTAAAAAAAAAAAAACCCCAATAAGATTTTTTGACCGCTTTTTTGACCGAATCCTTAAATTAATCATCCGAAGTATTCCGAATAATTCTCCGTCCGAATAATTCCCGAATCCGAATTTGCTAACTATGCTCACAGGTATGAAAAGCGAGTAATTTTTTTTTTTTCTTTCGTCGAGGGTTTCTCTATTCACCCATGGTGATTGGATGTCTTGAGCATTGCAATCTTGGAATAGTATGTCATTGTTAATCCTTATCCTCTATTGTCGAAGATCCGATTAGTCTAATCAAATGGTCAAATCTCATGGGTTAAGAGATTCTCTCTTCACCTACCATAGCTGAAGAAAAAATGGCGCCTTTCTACAAAGTTCATGCAATGAAATAAAATATTTGTTCTACACAAGCAAAAGTAGAAGTGGAAATAGCCACTCCCCTGGAAAAGTAGCAATTTCAGAATTTTTTATTCTATGCCATTTATTGAAGTCAGAAATCTTAAATTGGTTGGTTCATATTATTCCACATAGCCTTTTGTAAGTCTGGATATGGAATCTGTGATGTTGTAATACCTTATAGATTTATGTCTATGTATCAAGAAGGTAAAGGGGAAGGGGGAACCATAGAATAACACTTTTCTCTTGGATAAAAAGAAGAAAGGAAGGTATAAGGGAACAAAACCAGCTGAGGATAATCCCCATTTTAGGCTTCAGAGATCATTAATTGTTATTTGGTGCGGTCTTATATCTATGCTAATCTTTTTTTTATTTCAATTAAAAGAAGTTTCCTTGAATAAATTGAAGTGGCCTAAGGTTATTCCTTGAGCCCTTATCTTTTTTATCATGGTCATGGAATGTTTTTCTTGAACGATGTTAGCATCTAGAGAACTGAATATGTTTCGAGGAATCAATGACATGAGGTGAACCTAAAATTTATGGATCGTCTTCTCTTTGCAGATGACACCTTTATGTTTGTAGAGTTAAGTAAAATGACTCTCTTACTCTTAAGACGAATTTAGATTTATTCGAAGATCTGACATTTTAACAAATCAATTTCAATAGGAGTGGGATTTACTTTTAGTTGAAATTGCCCCACCCCTTTGAGACAATCTCTCTCTCTCTCTCATCCTTCCCATTCCAACTATGGATCCAGATTCTAAGCATTTACAGGTTCCAGCATTATTATCAAGAACCAAGACTAAGGCTGTCAAACCAATCATTTTCTGAGTCTCAAAGAAGCTCCATGATGGGAAGACTAACCTTCTGTCTCAAGCTGGTAGGACCATATAAATAAAATCTGTTCTTAATTAGCTCTATCTATTGAAAGCAAAATACTTAACAAAATCTCCATTAACTATAATATCAAATGGCAGATCAAAGAAGTAACTTAACAGGAGTTTGGCTGGGCAGCTTTAGTAATGAGTATGAAATATGGATAGGAATTCTCTCTTGAGCAATGATCGTCCAGGTCTTGCCCATAATTACTTGGTGGATCAACAAATGTCTAAGCGATAATCCAACAGTTCTCGAGGTGGAGTTTCTGTTCTGATCGATAGAAACACAATCTTTGAATCACCACTTAAATACGCATCGATCACCCAAGTAACCATGAGTTGACCTGGACAATCACAGCTCATAAGAGAAACCGAATGCATTGAATATGAAGAAATATAAAGTTTGGTGACACCCACCACCAGCCATTGAAGCTTCAAAAACTTCAATGGGTTTATTAATTGCATAAGGTACCTCCACCCTCCCAATATAAAGTATAATCGGTGCAGTCCCACAGCTCTTTCTCTAAGCATTACTGATTGAAATTTATGACCTCGACAGCTTAGGAAATTTTAAGAGGAGGTAGCTGGACTGTACAGTACTGGACACTATCTGATTCCAGATCTTGTTTGTTACTCTTACACCTGTCCATTTGAGGATCTCTTTGTACCATGGAGCTTGGTAGTTAATGTAACCCAATTCTTGGATGGTTGGTTGTGTGTCATATTTTAACAACCCCTTAAAAAAAAAAGTATATGTCTTATTCAAGATGTATTGTTAAAGGGATTTTTCTCTTCACAACCCCATAAAAAATATAAAAATGAATATTTAACACACAAAAATATGGATAAAGTTTTCCTTCACTTTGCATCTACGAGTAAAGGAAAACGAAAGTCATTAGTAGCTATCGTAGTCTGTCTCCTATTTATGAATGGTTGATAATACTCATTCCTTTTTCCCTTATATCTTATTGACATCATCTGACTATAATCTTTATGACAACTATTAAAAAATAAATAAATAAATAAATAGTCATCTTAAGACTTCTATACACAATATGAAAAGGGATAAAACTTTCTATGGGAAAGTGTGGCCTTGTTACCAGACACATATAGGGTAAAATGACTAACCTAGCTCTATGAAAGGAAATCTCTCTCTCTCTCTCTCTCTCTCTCTCTCTCTCTCTCTCTCTCTCTATAGGTTAGGTATAATTAAGATGAGTCAAGATAAGGTTTTACCAGGTATGTTTATAAAGCAAACTTATAATAGGGTAGATCTCCTTATTTAATCTTTTGAATGCTTGCAATTGGTGCAATT
Source organism: Macadamia integrifolia (assembly GCF_013358625.1). Classification (NCBI taxonomy): domain Eukaryota; kingdom Viridiplantae; phylum Streptophyta; class Magnoliopsida; order Proteales; family Proteaceae; genus Macadamia; species Macadamia integrifolia. The sequence continues at coordinate 15,727,826 of NC_056560.1, forward strand.
TCTCATTGGTGTGGAACTTTTGTTTCCAAAAACATAAATTTTTATTAGTAATGAAAAAGATATTAACGACTTAATTAGTGCATCTATTTGTCATATACATCTATTAGTTTTGAAGTTGGGATTAATGGTTCAACAACTTTCCAATTTTGCAGACTTAAAGGTTATTAAAAAAAGAAAGAAGAAGAATATGCTTGTTGGACTCTCCTCTCATTCCTGCCATCAGTCAAGGCATCATTAAGGGCTATCTTAGAAAGGGTTTCACAAAGAAATGAAGAGGAGTAATTTAGAATTAGAATAGGTGAACCTCATCATATTATTATTATTATTATTATTATTATTATTATTATTATTATTATTATTATTATTATTATTATTGTGGATTTATCCAAATTGCTCTCCCCTACAGCCTATAGTATGGTTTTAATTTTGGGATTTATTATTACAAATACAAAACGTTTAACTTTTTAATGGCAATAATTATTATCACTAAAATCCTTTATTTTTATTAAATTTCTTAATTAGTTGGAACATTGGGTTTATTAAAAAAAATTACTATTAACAACGATTATGTTACCGACACTAAATGTAATATTGTCTACTCACATAACCCATGTGCCCAAAAACATGAGCGCACGAAATTAATATATTACCACCATTAAATGATGCATATAATTTCATAAAAAGAATAACGCATAAAGCAACAATAAAAAACTATCACCATCATATCATCCATCTAACTATTGTCATTACACCTTCTTTTTTTTTGGATTAAATAAGGATATTTCCAACCTTCAATAATAATAATAGGGGTGAGAATTGATAATGATATTCTTTATCTCTAAATATGAATTCCTTCAAAAATATCTCCCCATGGGTCCCACAAATTGAATGGCTTGGATATGTGTCTTGTGGGGCCATAAATACCATGAGAATCATGTGTCAAACTAATGTTTGCTCATCTTTTATTTATATTCCTTTCCAATATCTATCTCTCTTTTAAACAGTCTTACCAAAAATTTGACCGAATCTTTGGCTATCAAATCCGAACATACTCCAAAAACCAAAAATTATTGTTATTCTGAAATCTGAATTTTTGGGTTGGGACCGTTGGGTTGGGTAAGTGCCCGAATCACGAATTTATTTGTTCGGACTCCGACCTAAAACGACTGGTCGTCTATTTCTTCTTCTTTCTTCTTCCACAGTTGACTGGGTCGACTCTTCCGAGTCAAATCTCAAATCTCAATCACATATTAAAAAAAAAAAAAAAAAGTTTGCCAAAATAGTGTTGCTTCTTGATTGTACGTTACGGCTGTCTATCGTCCAATCAGTACGTTCAAACTGTCAAAAGGAATTCCGTGTGTTCAAATCACTACACTCCAAAATAATGGGCCCCATTCGCTTTTACCCACAATTTTTGATTTTTTTTTTTCACATGTAAATTTTTGGGTCATTCTTGATAATATGCATTTTTTAGTCCTCAATACACTGATATCATGTTTGCTATAGAATGTAATATATTTGTCATACTTGGTTTATGATAGATAGTTACACTTAGTGTAACCATGTTTGTTCGGAGAAAATCTAATGAAAAAAATTGAGTGGTCAATGTTGATCTGAGATGCTTGATCTCAGAATCTCGATTCATCATTAGGTGTTCTTGAGATTGTGAAAAGATGGAATGGTTGATTCCCATTTCAACATGATTCAAGAGCATAGTTATCAATTCGGCCGAATAATTCGCGAATTATTCGGCCGAACCGAAATTTTTCGAATTTTATCAAAAATTCGGACCGAATCAGAATTAAAAATAAAATTCTTTAAAATTCGCGACTTTTTCCAAAATGAATATAAATCGCGAATAATTCGGACCGAATCCGAATTAAACCGAATTATTCGGTCCATTTAAACATTATTTAAAAAAAAAAACCAAAAATAAAAAATATAAAAATATAAAAAAACAAATTTTTTTTTTTTAAAAACCCCAATAAGATTTTTTGACCGCTTTTTTGACCGAATCCTTAAATTAATCGTCCGAATTATTCCGAATAATTCTCCGTCCGAATAATTCCCGAATCCGAATTTGCTAACTATGTTCAAGAGATCAAAATAAACATTAAAATAGATTTGTCATTGATTATGTTTTAATTTTGATCTAAATCTAAACAATTGGTTAGAATCAGCCAAAAACCCTATAAAACGCCAATCTAAATCATCTAGATTTGGGATTGGTATGAAGTCTTAACCAATTCCATCGATCCAATCCCAATTTTTTAAATCCATATTTCAAATCTAATCATTGATAAAATCAGTTGGAAGTGGCCAAAAAACCCTAAAAAACCTCGATCTGGATCATCTAGAATAGGGTTCAAGGTTCTCCAATTTCTCAAATCCAGACTTCAATTTGGATCCAAATTGTCAAAATCAGTTGGAATGGATCCAAAAAACCCTAGAAAACCTTGATCTGGGCTATCTAGATCAGGAATATTGGTTCGATTAATTCCATTGATCCAATCCCAATTCTTCAAACCCAAGATCATCTAGAATCAGGATCGATCTGACCAATTCAATTTGATTCATAGTTAGCAAAAATAGGAATGACAAAAAAACAGAAATGGACGGTACGAGTTTAAAACAGTAAAATTTTTCGAACAATACAGTCAAATAAACGGTAAAAAAAAAAACATAGAATAGAAAAAAAACAGACAGTACGAGTTTTAAACGTGTATATTTCAAACAAACGAGACAAAAAAAAGAAGAAGTAGTATACTCGTATAAATTAATAAATTATTACATGAATACCTGTATCTAATGTAAAACAATTACAATATCCAACACTAATGCATATATATCTCATGTCCCATTATAAGTTTTATGACATATAATTGAATATCATCCAACACCAATTATAAACTCATATACCACACATGTCCAAGTTTTATTGAGCAATGTGGCTTGGCTATGATGTTATTCATTGTTGTTAACATAGTCAACACACTCTTGGAGTAATGTATGTTCAGTTTGAGTTGAGAGTGATCACTTTAGAAATATTTTTCAGCAAATGCACCAATTTGTATCTCAATTTCAGGGTTCATACATTGATATTAAATTGAAGGTGATATCATGAGAAATATAGGCCATTGAGTTAGCTTCAAGTCGGCGAAAGAATCAGGTCGATCAGAGTTCGGGAGAGAGAGATATGATTAATTAAGTAAACATTATGTTTAATAAGCTAAATCTTAAAAAACACCAAAAAAAAGGGGAACGTGTTTAAACTTGTTTTAAACTTGTTTAGAACGAGAATATTTGCCGTTTGAAGTTTTTTTAAGTATCTTTGGGAAGCATACAGAAAAACGTGTTTTAAACGGTAAAAAACGAGAATGTGGAGTTTTAAACATGTTTTTGCTAATAGTGATCTGGTTTCAAGTACCGGTATCGGATCGATCATATCGACTGTATCATATCGGTATCTACTGAGACCAATCCCCGATCCTTGACCTATCTAGATCGATTACCTGTACCGTTTCAGGGGTAAAACAGTAAAAAAAAAAAAATCTTAAAAACAAGGGGCAAAAGTGACCGATATCTAAGGGTATCAAACGGTACAGTTTTGTTTATTCGGTTTAGTTTACATTTTGATAAGGTGAAACCAAAACCGCACCGGATAGGAATAAGATGAAATCAGAATCGCTTTCATCCAGTTTCGATTTTAGCGGTTTTTAATCAGTTTTTGTTATTCAATTCACGACCGATTTACATGGGGTTAGTAGTGTTGTTTTAGAAAATGGTTTGCATCCTACAACTAGTGTGAATCCTACATATGTTAAATTTCCTAAAGAGTTAAGACAATATACATTTATTTTGCTAAGGACAATATACTTTCTATGTAAAAGAATACACATATTATAACTAATTAACTATGATTCTAGAAATTAAAAAATCAAGAAGATTGTGTGAAAGTGAAGCTCTCTCGGTTAGTACTTTATGTTTTTTTTTTTCTTCCCCTTTTTTCGTATAGACCCATTGAATTTCAAAACACTTTAAATCTTTAATAGTAGGTGCCAGTTAACCATCGATTTTCTGGTTCGATTTAGTTTCAAACCGGAATTATAGCCTATAAAATCAAAACCGGATCAATTTATTATGGTGCGATTTGATTATAACCAATCGATTTTGATTATGATAAATGATTTCGATTATATATTGACATCCTTACCGATATCCTCCAATCCTCTCCGATACAGAGAACTAAATCCAGGATCCAATCCCAATTCCTCAAAACCCTAGATCTGAGAATATTCCAAACCCAAATCTCCAAAGCGTACGAAAGCTTGTGTATATCTGCGTTGCATAATAGCATAACTCACAAGGGTTTGAAAAAGGCAACCTTTGTGCTTTGACGAGAATCTGATAGTCTCTGGTTCTTCAGCCTTTTTGTTCGGCTTCACGTAAAGTGAATTTGCTCCGACTGGAAGATAACTAGAAAGGGACACCTGCGTTATCTAAGGGCAACGAATCTCTTCACGATTAAGATTTAGGGTAATTTCGTCATATACTATTCACAGTGGCATTTTCGTTATTTTACTGTAAACGGAATCCGTTTATGCGGAAGTCCAGAGTTGTTTTAGAAGCCCAAGATTCATGGACGTGAAATCGACATCGGGATTATATAAAGATGGAAAAATTCAGATTTAGAGAGAGAAAGAGATTTATATATTTAGAGAGAGAGAGAGAGAGGGAGACAGAACGGGCGCAGGAGGAATTTCAGCCGCAAGGCATCGATAGTGTGAAGGATCGTACGGACAATCCAATGTACTTTGCCATTCGTTAACGAAAATTACGTAATTACCCTTGTCGAATAAAATTTGTACCCTCTTCACTTTTAGAATTACCAATATACCCTCACAGCTACACTATTTGTATTTATTGACTGTTTCTTCAATAAAATAGTTATGGGTTCTAATCAGGACTCCCAAGAGAAGAAGGAAGTAAATGGGCCCACCTCAACTGATTCACAATTCTTAGAATTTAGGTTAGGGTTAGGTCATGGATTACCATTTTAGTCCTAGGCGTATTTATATAGTATTCTTATTCATTTATGAGAAGAATTATTGATTGAAATTTTTTTGTGCTTTGCTGTTTCTTGGAATCTGTTTGGCTTGGTAGAGATCCCAAACTTAGGGGATGGACCACAATCAAGAAATGGGAAGAAACTACAATAAACTCTGGCAGATTTGGCAGTTCAGCTCACAATTGGTCATCAAAGTTACTTTGTACCAAAGATCTCTATAATCAGAAGGAAGAAAAACCATTCATGTGGACCCCATTTAATCAATGCTGGTAATAACCCTAAATAAGGAGAGAGAAATAAAATAATAATAAAAAGATATGTTTTAGAGTTGTTTATCACCACAAAACACTCTGTTTTTCTTAACCATGGGACATGAACCAAACTCAAAAAGAAACTATGGGCCCTTCAGATCTGGATAGTTAAGTCTATTTAACCACTTGGAAGGCTTCACACATTTTCTATGATGGTGACTTGGTGACTTGGTGACTTGGAAGGGGGGAAAGAGTTTTGGTGTGGACCACTTCATTCATTCATATAGACTTTGAGACCAGCCAAATATCTATGACAGATTAAACTCGGCTTGACTCAGGCATCACAAACTTTAAATGTTTCCTATTTGTCAGACTAACCCACTATGTTATAGTTTAATATTTCCTATTAATAATAATAATAAAAAAAATTATATCTAATTCCAAGAGTAAGATATAGAGATTATCATGAGACTGTTCTTGTTGTTGTTGTTGATGATGATGATAATAAAGTGCTACTTTTCTTCAAACCTTAAACCTTAGGTTAACTTATATCAAACATTGAACAAGAAGTCTCAAGCTTGATTTGAGGAAGAATATCAAATGGGTCCCATCATTTATTCCAATCCATTGGTTACCCAAAAGATAATTTACATGAGGTGGGCCTCACCGGATCATAACTCGTGAATAAAAAAATATATTAAATTGGTAACCTTATTTTATTAGTTATGGAACCTCAATCTTAAACTAGTAATCTTGGGCATTAGGGAATAGTGAGGTATCAACAAGCTGTAGACATAAAAGACAAGCAAAAGGACCAATCGAGTCTCTGTAATTGTAGAAAGGATGAGGGGTATATTGTGAAGTTGAAACCGAACCTAGAGAAACCTCATCTGTCTTAAGATGAAGGGTCCTACAATGCCTGGAGGTTTAACTAATTTAAAAAGGAAAAAAATACTTTAAAAGGAAAAATCTTAGCAGTAATACTTGATTAATCAATGTAAAAGATAACTGGATTTGGAGATTGTTGATGTTTGAGTTTGTCGTTGCAGTAAAGCAGGTGTGTCTGAGACTCTGAGTATTTTTTTTTTTTTTTTTTTGGGTTTAAATTTCTGTACCCAAAAGCAAGGAAGGTGGAGAGAATCTAGAAATACCCATTTCTTTGATTTCCTCAAACACCCACAAGATAAATAAATAAGAAATCAAAAGAGAAGAAGAGAAAGAAAAAGCAGAGAATAAAAAGAGACCGGATGTTGACAAATTTCATGTCACTGTTATTAGAAGGTTGTTTGTTTGTAAGGAGATTTCTTATCTGGGATCTCTCTCTGCGCTTCTTCTTTCAGGGACTGGCCCAGCAGATCGAAATCCCCATCTTTTCTTCTCCCTAATGAAGATCTAAGCTCTTCCAATGGCGTTGCAGAAATACCCACTTCGTTGTTTTCTCTTTTCAAGTTCTTCTGGTTCTTATTCTGCTAGAGGTGCGCTGCAAGTGCGAGGTGTAGACTGAATTTTCATGGAGAGAGTTGGATTTCTGGGTAGTTGTCGGGTCGTCGAGTTTCTGTTAAATCCACGGCATATTTTCGACGAGGGTTGATATAGGATGTTGGTCTGAGGTACTTCCAATTTTCTCTGTTAGTTTATGATTAGATTTTTTGGGACTTGATGGGTTCTACGTTTGGTGAATTGGTTGATCGCGTTCGAAATTGTTTTTGTTTGTTTAATTTACATTTTTTTTTTCTGGTCTCACTGTGTCTTCCTTGTCGATGATTGGGTTAATTGACTAATTGGGTCTATGCATTCGTGTTTCTCATTAATCTCTGATCATAGGTTGTTATGTTATTGCTTTCTACCTTCTCTGTTGATGGGGTTGCAGGGTGATTTGATTGTAGGGGTTTGGGTTGTTCTTTTGTTCTGATTTTTCTCTTTTTTTTTTTTTTTTTGGTTATATATAAATTTCCTGGGATCTTTCTCCCTTCTTGTTTAGCAAGTGAGAAAAAACGAAGGAAGAATTTTTATTTGCTCTTGTTGATACTTGATAGTTGATAGGAGTCCTGAAATTCTAGTTGTTGTGAACCTTGATCCTGTTTGTGGCGTCTTCACACTCCCTTCCTCTCACCAAAAAGAAAAAGAAAAGGCAAACAACAATTATGGGATTTCGTTTTACCACTTTTTTCTAAAAGAGGCTTACTTTTCTTTTCGTGGTAATTGTTTCGTTTTATTGACGATGTGGTGGTTCGAATTAATTATTTGAGGACATACGTAATCTACAATATTCAGGAACTCATCTTTCTGTATCTTTGTGGGTTATATTCTTTAATTTCAACAATCTAATATGTAGTGTATCTTTGTCTGGTCAGTTGCTGTTATGCTTCATGTCAGTTTCTGGATGGAAATGGATTATTGCATCACTAAATGTCAAATTATCTGTTATTCAAACTTTAAAGGCAATAAATTGCTTATCTGGTGCAAATTCAAGGTTGGATTTGCTGATTCTTCTGTGGACATGTCACTTATCTTGGAAGTGTGAAGGCAGAGAAGATAAATTATTTTTAGTTCATTTTGCTCAAATTGTTCACTTGAGTTCGGTTTTGACGCTATATTTACTTCATGCCTTGAGGAGCTGATATTACAAGCTATATCAACTCTTGAAAGTTTTCATTGATCATGATTTAATGTAGTAGTTTTTCTGGTCACCTGTGCCTTCTCTGAGTCAAAAATATCTGGACTAGTAGCTCTGTTATTCAATAGTTGCATTCAGTATATGTTCCTAACATGGATTGTGTGCAGAACTGTCTGTTATAGTACCTTTTTTACTGAAGCCTAGTGTAAGATAATATATTTGGGTACAGTGAGCTTCTGTGTGTTCATTATTATATTTGCATGGAAGGTGGGCTATTCTAATTTTTCCTAGTTTTGAATCCATTAATGTGAAGGTTTAAGGTATATTTATGCACTCTGAAAGCCATCAACAAAGGAAAAATCCCTGTTAGATTGGTTAAGAGGTTCCTGGAAGGCTGGAATCAGATTAACTGCTCTGAATTTTATGACCATTAACATTTTCTCAATTGTGTATTGGAAAATTTTATTTGTGTTTACTCAAGACCCTCATAAAAGAGATTTTTGTTATGGGTAATAATTCAATTTATGTGTACTTAAATGATTATCATGAACAACTGCTGCTGCTAACTTAGTATTTGTTCCAAGTTCCAACATGAAGATTAAATGTGCAATTTGCAAAGGAACTTTAATTTTAAACAGTTTAACAAACTTTATATCTTGTTCAACATACACTGAGAAAATGTTTGTAGGGATTCGTTATAAATGTCCTTCCCAGTATTCTATTCTAAATCATGTGGAAATCAAATATATTGGCAAAGATTCACATGACCTGTACGGAAAACCGAAGATCTATCGAATGGCATTGGCTTTGTAATTAATTGTGAAGATAATTTTGAGGATTTTCTTTAAACCTACAAGGAAAATTCTAAAGCAGGTCATAAGTACCTTTCACAATTTTCCATTGTGGAGAGAGTGCTTGAACAGTGTTCCCCTTTTTTCCCTTTGGTTTATAGTATATTCCATTTCCTTCTCTAAAAAATAAGTGTCAATAATGATTGAAAGCACTCTTTGTAGGACAAATTATTGTTTGAAGCCTTTAAATGGCAAACTTTGGGTCTCTTTTCTATGATTTTCCTAGTGGTTTTGGCATGGATAGTCCTATATTATCACACTATGGTGTGCTTATTGGCGGGGGTGTGGATGGGGTCTTTTACACATTCATTGTTGCATCGTCCTATGTTCAGTAAAATAGGCTGGCAAACATGTATACGAGGGGTGGAATTGGTGGTACAGCGGCTAAAGCCTGAATTTTGGGTGGGCCTGGGCCTGAGTTTTGCATGCAGGACCAACCAGTCCCTGCCTGAGCTGGCACATTCATCTTTGTGTATCACACATATTAAGTGGTCATATACTAGCCATGTGTCCTCTCATCATACTTACCACTTATTCTCTCGTTCAAAGTTTGCAATTTATCCTTTCTTCAAGATTTAGCACCAAATTGTTTAATAATTTGTACTTATCATATTTTATTTTTTATATTCGTTGTCAAAGTTAGACATTTAACTGTTATATTCTCACTTGAATACTTCCCATCTATATTCTCATTTATATGAAATACCTACGGTGTTTGAACTGATGACAATGGATAGTGGGTTGTACAGTATATAAGGGGTGCGCTTGGTCCAACAGTTAGGTATGAATGTTGGGACCTTGTATTCAAGAAGTCGAAACAGCCTCTCGACATTCTCGGGCTAAGGCTGCGTAGTTCTCGCTCCCCCCCGACCTCGCACATGCGGGAGCCTCATGCACTGGGTACACCCTTTTTATAGAGTATGTAGTATAGATTTGTAGCTGTATACTGATGTTGTATGTAGTATGTGCATAGATTATGTATATATATGTACATATATACAATGTGCCAGCTAAGATTCAAGTGTTTTTCCCTGGCTTGCCCTTTGTATCCTGTACTATGCCCGGTCTCCAGTCCATGCCAATCAAATTGAAACTTATCATGTACTCAGTATATGTTAAAAAAATGAAGTGAAAGAAGAGGTACTTTAATTACAAAACCGAGCTATCAAGGGAAGGTAGAATCTGGAATTCTCAATATTTGTTAAAAAAAAAAGGAAAAGATTTGAAAGAAGAGGTACTTTAGCTACAAAACCTTGGAGCTCTCAAGGGAAGGTAGAATCTGGAATTCACGGGACAGTTAAGATGGGCGCAATTCGTTTCTTTTCCATCTGATGCAGTGATTCCGAAATTGCATGTATGTGCATATTAAGTGCATTGATAATGCATGTCTGTACGTATCTAGCATGTTACATCTCCCCCCCCCCCCTTTCTTTTTCAGGATAGATAAAAATATCATCCACACCCACCATGGGGGAATGTTTGCAACTTAGCATGTTCCATCAAAATAAAAAAATGACTAAAAAAGGGATCAAAGGAATAGAGAATGGTGCACCACATATTAGATGTAGGTGTTTACATTTGCCTTTATGGTTGTGACGAGGACATTCCATACAGTAGATATTTGTGATGGGGTGTTAAGTTTTAGATGTCTTAGCTTATTTTCTTATAAGTCTTTGGTACAATCTCACTATTCCCTTGAGATGTATCTTTGAAGTTCTTTGGCATGCTAATGGTTCATTATTCATTAGAGTTTCTTAATTTGGGTTCAATTACTATTAATAAAAGTAGCTCTCAACGGGTTTGGGATTCTATTTTCTGCAGACCTCTGTTGCACCTTCTACCTTGATGGGAAAGTCTGTACATTATATTGGCAGGAGTTTCTTTTTTGATTAGATCTTTCTTTTTGTTATTGCTTCCTGATGATATGCTAGGCTGCTACAGCTTTTGTTAAGAGTTTTGGATGTATCTATTTTTTCTCTCAAGAAAAATAAACTTTTTAAGTGTTCTACTTTTTGAAAATGAAATTGGCTTTCCTTTGATGAAAGCGTCTCCGTTTCTGAAAATACAATTCTTTGACTTTTCTTAGCATGGTGCTTAATTTTTTTCTTGTTTATTCTGACTCTTTTTTGTGTTTTCTTCTTCCCTTCTCAATCGAGAAATTTCCAGGAATGGGAACAAAAGTACAGTGTAAGAGCTATTTGCCAGGATATCACTCCATGAGGGACCTCAATGAGGATGCTAACAATGGTAGCTGGCCTTTATATTATGAAGACAAAACCTTGAAGAGTGGACAGTACTACAATGGTTTCTTGCCAAGACCTTATACAGATGTATTTCTGGGTTATGAGAAGGAAATGATGAAGCAGACAATGCTTAAGCATGAAGCCATATTCCGGGGTCAGGTATGTATGATTTCAGCATTTCATATTGAACTAATAACCATGACTTGCAATTCCTCTCTGAATCCTGAACTTCAAAATTCCAGTGAATGAAGTTCCTAGGATACTCATCTGGTTTTCTGATTTTTCAAGTTGAAAGGTGGATTAGATGGAATTATGTTGTGCTCAAGTCGAACTGACTCGATTTCTTGAGTTTCTCATGCACTTGAAATTTATTTGAATTTGTTACTGTCATCCAGGTCCATGAACTTCACCGTCTTTATAAGATACAACGAGACTTGATGGATGAACTTAAAAGAAAGGAAGTCAACAAATATATGATATCTGTGGGGCCATCACAATCAAGTCTATTTCCATCTCAAATGCCATCAGAAGTTGTCCAGAAAATGTGGCAAAACCCTACTGTTAGACCATCTGTATCAGGGGCTGAAAATATGCAATCCACTTTCAGTTCTGTAAAGGAATGTAAAAGGCAAGTAGGTCCTGTTCCGGCTCAAAATGGAGGCAGTTCAAATGAATGCAAGTTCCCAAGAAGAATGATTGATCTCCAACTTCCAGCTGATGAGTACATTGATAGTGAAGAAGGGGAACCAACTGAAGAAGAGAAACTTTCTAATCACAGGGTTGCACCTGAGAGTAATGTAAAGCTGTGCCTCGGCAATGGTGGTAACTCCAATCACACAGGATGTAGTTTGAGAGGTGATTCATGTTTACGGAGCACTCATGGATTGGCTGACTTGAATGAGCCCATCCAGGTTGATGAAGAAACATCTTCAGCTTCCATTGATTTTGTGGATCCTATAGCCAGCCATGGGGAGGTTCATCTTTGTGATCTGCCTGGAAAACGAAAACCAGGCATCCTAGAGTTGCCAAAGGAATTTTTCCAAAATTCCCAGAAGGGAAGGGGTAATGGTATCTGTACAAGCATTCTACGTTCAGATAGTGAAGGAAACAAACCAGAATGGCTATCCTATAATCGTGAAGCTGGTAAGTTTTCTTCACCATTAAGTTCAGTGTTTCTCTTATTTAAATTCAGCTTCTTTATTCTGATCTCGAGTCCATTTGCCTTAAATTTAGTTGTTAGAGCTGTTGCATGAGTCTAATTTACTCCAAATCTTTTCATTGTTAGTATCTTACAGATTTTGTGGGCAATTATATTTTTAAACTGAAATGAAACAAAGAAAAAGAGAACCACGGATACCAAAACAATACCCGAAAATGGGATCTGATAACTACCAAAGAATTAGATGAAAATAATTAGCCGGGAAAGTGTTATCCTCATATTTTAGGTTGTGAGTCAGACTGCTTGCACGTTCAAAACTACATTTTGTCTGTCTGCGTATTTTGTGTCTGTCTGTCCATCGGAAATATTTGTCTTTTGAACATTTCCAGGCAGTGTTGAATGTAGGTGATGCTTTGTAGTGGCTGTGTATGGTGACTTACTATGTATTTCACTTTCACCTATTAGTCACAGACACTAAATGTTTTGGAAATTTAAATAGAAATATGAAGACCTTTCTTTGCCATCTGACAAGGATATTAGGCCAAGGTTGCCATGCTGTAAAAAGGACCAGATGATGGAACACATGGAACTCTTTTATGCTGCTGCAGAAGCTGCCATCTGTAACTATGACACCCCCATCCGGATTTCTTCTCAGGAATGGTCCAGTGTTAGTTCGGCTCTTCAGTTCTCCTTGGAGTTAATAGGCTGGTTTAGGGGACCACTAAGCCAAAAATTCATCAGTTTTATCCTTTATTTTAAATTTGTACAGGGACTAATACATACAAATACACATCAGAGAAAAAGAAGGAAAGTAAAATTTCTCGTTAGACTTCTGATTTTCATCTTCTTGTCTTCTTTTATTTTTTGACATGATGATCTTGTGTTGCTATGACTCTATTTACAGGGCAAAGTAGAAGTAAGTCAAGTAACTCAAGTTCTTTGCCTCAGAGTTTCAGTCAAGAAAAGTTACCTACAGTTTCTGTGCCAGTACAAGTTGACCTTAAAAGATCTCATGAAATCCCCTCATTTCTCCACACTGATCAGATTTCAAGAGAGACATGGAGAGAAATGGCAAGTTGTGGTGCAGAAATCTCTGAAAGAAATACTGTCACTAATAACTATCCTTGCCAATATCCAACCATCCATCAGTTTGATATGTCCCAACCACCATCAATTTCATCTTGTAGAAAGCCGATGAGTAGCCTGGGCCAGAATGCTGTAGCAGTTCAAGCACTTCCATGCATTGACCCATCTGCTTCATCAAGTAGGAGTTCCAATGTGTCTATTGAAGGCTATGGGATTTTCGGAGATAAATGGAGTCTCGACAGCAATTTGAGATTGAACCCTAGTTTTGGAAATGAAGTATCACACTGTAACGGGTTTTACCAGGGGTCCCAGTTGGAGTCCAAACAGGTTAAGTTACCTAAGGCTGGTTTTGATTATCTGAACTGTGTTGATGGCAATACTTCAGCCACTAAATATTCAGAAAACCATTCTGCACTTAAGTATTTTAAGGGTTCAGAATGCATGGATGTGAAGTCTGCAAAGGATATGAACCTGAATGTGGCACTTCCAATTGGCTTCCAAGATGGGGTGGTTCCCCAACAGAATATTTCCATTGATGGAGGGGGGAAACATGAGGATCAACCTAGGGGCTTGCCTTGGCTCAGAGCAAAACCAGCTAGCAATGATGACGGAGGAAAGGGAAGTTCATCTCCTTTGAGATTGGGTTTCTTAAAAGAATATTCCATGCATTCTCTGAACAAAAGTGAGACTAGAAGCAGTCCTACTTTAAGTTTTATTCAGAATCTCATGTCAGCTTCATGTCATCATGATGCTGGGCCTAAGAAGACTCAGCCTGGAGGCTGTTCAAGTGATAAGAATACCGTTGGGCTTCCCATTTTTGACAAGGCTCACATTTCCAACAACCAGTCCTCTTTTTTTAGATCCCCTACCAAGTCCGGTCATGATGCATCTGAGGTTGAAGTCATTGACAATACTGGGAAGGTGGGAGTGGTTCATATCGACTTGTCCCTTGATCATATATTCCAAGACTTGGGAAAGAAGTTAACCACAGAGGATAAGATTGTCAAGGACGGATTGGATAACAGCCGCACTAGCTCTCAGAATTGCATTAATTTGAATACTTGTACAAATGAAGAAGAGATTCTATCGGAGTCTTCTGTTCCAAGAGACAAAGTGAAAATTGCAGTTATAGATTTGGAGGCCCCTCCGATTCTTGAGACTGAGGAGATTCCTCCTACAGGAGACAACCGTATAGGAGACCAACCTGAGGAACTTATCCAGTCATCACATCATGAAGCTGGAGAGAAACATGAAGAACTTGCCAGAATAGCTGCAGAAAGTATCGTCTCCATCTCATCTACTGTCCAGGTGCAGTTGAAGGGATCCAATTGTCAACCCCCAGAATCTTTCCTTAGAGACTCCTTGTATTGGTTTGCAGAAGTAGTTACTTCAAATATGGGTTATCTTGAAAGTGAGGTTAGGTTAACTTCAAGGGTTGAGGGTGGTTGCGATCATGAGGGGTCTTCTTCTGAGGGAATTGATTATTTCGAGTCCATGACATTGAAGCTGACAGAGACCAAGGTGGAAGAGTACTGGTGTAGGCCTCAGGCTCCAGAGAATCTGAAGGAGGAAACAGTTGCCACTCCAAAGCCGAGTCGACCTCGTAAGGGCCAGGGGAGGAGGGGAAGGCAGCGAAGGGACTTTCAAAGGGACATCTTACCAGGTCTTGCTTCTCTCTCGAGGCATGAAGTGACAGAAGATCTCCAAACAATTGGAGGACTGATGCGAGCTACAGGTCTACCTTGGGAGGCGGGATTGACAAGGAGGAATGCTGCTAGAAATGGATGGGCAAGGGGGAGAAGGCGTTCGAGAGGCTCTAGTCACACAGTGGAAGTGAGCAATGTTTTCCTACCTCCAGTGCAACCACCTATTGAAGTAGGTCTGGAAGAAAAGAACCTAACAGGGTGGGGGAAGACACCTAGACGACCCCGGAGACAGCGATGTCCAGGTGGTAATCCTCCTCCTATTCCTTCTTTAACCATAGTATAGAAAGAGGCCTTTGCTTTGTGATCTGAGAATTTTATAGAGGATATTGAGTTAAGAATCGGCAGTTATTTCTTTGGCTTTGTGGGGGGGGGGGGGGGTGAGGTAGGTAGGAGCCATGGGGATTGCTTCCTTGTACATGTCTTGAGCCCAAATTTGGGGTGCCGTTGTTTATTTGTGTTCAAGTTTACCAACTTGTATCATTCATAAATAATGTTGCAGTATTCTTCTAAGATTTGCATACTTTCTCCAGTTGAGCATTGTGGTAGAAATCAAGTAGTTTCATCTTGAGAACAGCGGAAAATCATCGGAGGTGGCTCTGGAAGCAGCATGGATTGGAAGTAGGTGAAAAATTTTTGGAGTTTCAAATGTATAGAAATCAAACGTAAGTGGAATCAGGATTAGTTGATTTTGATTCAAATTGGCCGACGATTCCATAGAGATTCTGATTCTATTGATTTTAGTCTGATTCTTTAAACCAAGGAATAGGGACGGCAGGTTGAGATACATTTCAATTCAGGAAAAAAGAGCCAAAGAGGAGGGCTCCTCAAGGATAAGATTGGGACACCGTTCTGT
Organism: Macadamia integrifolia; assembly: GCF_013358625.1. Taxonomy (NCBI): domain Eukaryota; kingdom Viridiplantae; phylum Streptophyta; class Magnoliopsida; order Proteales; family Proteaceae; genus Macadamia; species Macadamia integrifolia. The sequence continues at coordinate 15,743,660 of NC_056560.1, forward strand.
TATGTGGTGGTCTGTGTACTGTTCTCTTTTTTCTGTTTATGGTAGAATGGTCTTGTGCTGCTCTCAGTCATCTGGTACGGTGATAGCTCTACTTTTCTCTTCTGTTTTCAATCTCCTTTTTGGGGAGACCATTCCATGAAAGTCATATACCTACCTGCCTCACTACCACTGTTACACTGCACCAACACTATATAAAAACATGCAAAAGTAATCCCTTTTTCTACCAGAAACAGAAACAATTGTAACCCCTTTCTTCAAAGTTTGTGCCAAAAAGATTCTTTTGAACACCCACCAAATCCAGGATCGGGCTCCTCTTTTGAGCAGTGATCGCTTAGTCTTGAGTCTTGCTCGTAGTTACCTGCACGATCGATACATGTCCAAAGGGTGATCTAATGTATGACCACCATTGCTTGTTCTTTGTGCCCTGATTTTACAATCAGTCTGATTATAGACCACTCCTGTAGTTTTCTTCGCTTGAGCGACTCGGGCGAGAGCCGCTGATCTACGACCACCCTCCATTTGCACCGTTTGTAATCGGTGTGGTGCCTTTATTTTGATTGATAGAGGTACAGTCGTTAAATCACTACTTGAATATGTGTCAGTCCCTGCTAAATCACTGCTTGAATATGTGTCAATCCCTCAGATAACTATGAGGGTGATCACTCCTCAAGCGGATCCCAAATCCAGGCTTCTACGTTTCATGGATGGGTAGCAATTCTCAAATGGGCCTTCTTAAGCCGGCCCAACAAGTAAACGATGTATGAAAGTCAAGTGGGTTGGGCTCGGTTCATGGATTTTGGCTTTAGTATTTCCCCCCTTGATCCCAAAAAGGCATAATCCAGATCTCTCATTTACAATACTCTTTTATCCATCTTTTATCTATCCGTGGAGGTTTGCTGTCAGGTCATGTGGTTCCTATGCCAGTGTTTGAGTCAATTGGAAAGCATACGTGACATCCATATACAGATACGACGATTTTTTGACGCAGCCATTTTTCAACGATAGGGCCTAGGGTTCCTCAATGCCTCTATTAAAAACTCTTTAAATTGCACCTGCCATTTTTACTATAGAACTTATAGATTCAAGCAAGAAAACGTTACCTCTTAGTGTAAACATGCACAAGCTTGGCCAATGGAAAAGAGTGTGGAAACATCTTCTACGTGAGATAGTATGATTTTTTTACACCCAGTGTGTCTTGACTCGGGTACATGCTAAAGAGTTGATTTTTTTCTCATTCCATAATCCATACTATGTCTCTTAGTTAGTAAATACATATATAATACATGTATTGAAAGTTTGATTCAGAAAGTATATTTCGTAAATTTTTTTTTGGTAAAGAATATATTTCGTATCATAGATATGAAAAGAAGCGTTTTCAGGGAAACCGTATTATATACGTATAATACTTTTTGACTTGACGTTTTTCGGATTAAGGGGGAAAAAAAAACGCAAAACCCATCGCCATTCCTGAAAAACCCTCTAGCGACTGCCTTCTTCATCTTCTCCGTCTCTGTTCCCGTTTGAGCTCAGTGGTGGCCGGGCGAGTCTTCCTCTAAGGCTCAAGCTCAATATCCACTTCTCCGTATCCGTTCCAGATTAATTGCAGCGGCATTATTCATCCAAAAAAAAATAAATAAATAAATTGCAGCGACGATTGCATACTGTTCCAAGGCGATAATTTGGCCAGCGATTGCACACTGTTTCTCTTCTTCTTCTCCGTCTCCGTTCGGCCAGATATTGTAGCGGCGCGAATGCATCCGAGGTTATTGAACCCCTGCCCCCTTCTTCTTCACCGTCTCTATTCGGCCAGCAAGTTTCTCTCTTCTCCGTCTCCATCTGTAAGTATTTCTCAGCCATTTATGGTCTTTTTATGGTCTGATTTTCGTCTCGTTTGCTTGGATTCTTGAAAAAAATTTATGGGTTAAATTTTACCACATAGTTCCTGAAATTTTTTTTCGTCTCTGTTTACTATGTTTTAATTTCGTTTTTTGTTTTTTTTTGTTTGGTGTTCGAACTTCCATTACGTGACAGTGGTATTTAGTGAGTTATTTTCAGGGTTTCTTTTCCTTATGATTGATTGTCGATTCTTTATAAATAATGTTATGCCAAAGCTATCAGAATTTCCAAGTGAAGGCAAAGACTGAAAATTTTTCAACTTGGTTCGAATTGCCCCGATGATGAGAAAAATGGAAGGTCACTCTGAATCCTGTACCTTGAGGCTTCGCTTGATTTTTATAGCCCCTCTCCCCTTTCTTTCTCACACCTGGGTGGTTAGGGGATAGCATGCCATTTTCTCTTCCAGTTTCAGATACTTTGGCTGGTCCTTTCCCTATAAGATCCTTGTGTGCTTCTGCAAACTATTGATTTTAGGTGAAATTGACTTTGTTTCCAGTATGCACATTATTGATTTCAGTTGTGAGGCTTCCTTTTGATATATATATATATATATATATATATTTTCCGGTGGTGCATATATGTTACATAGTGAGGCCCTATTAAAGACATACCATATCATTGCTGTACTCATTTTATTATGCCGGATTTTTGAAAAGTATTATTGTTGTTTGAGCCGTTTAATTTGTTGTGTGTATCTGTACCCGTTATATTGTCGTTCCCTAACTTACCATGGACAAAATGTGCAGTGACTTGAATGGGGTCAGGGGGAGTTGTGGCCTTGTGGGAGCTTATGATCATAAAAAAGGAATAGAGCCACAGATGAGGAAAAGATGAAACTCATCGGTCTATTGCAGAGACATGGCCTTCGCTTCCAGAAATCTCATCTTCATTGGAGGTCTTTGTTTACCAACTCTACCTTCGAACAACAACTAGAAACTCTCGATATCAATCAAACCATTGCTTCAGTTCATGCCATCTCTTCGAACCCCTGTTTTTCTCTGTTGGGTCTCTGCAACACCATTGGTTCTCTCAAGAAAATCCATAGCTTGCTCATCATCCATGGTCTAACAGATGACCTTCTCTGCCAAACCAAATTAGTTAGCTTGTATGGTTTCTTCGGGGATGTCAAGTGCGCCCGCTTTGTCTTCGATCAAATAAGAGACCCGGACCTTTACTCATGGAAGGTGATGATCAGATGGTATTTCTTGAATGATTCCTACCCCGAACTTATTCAGCTTTATACCCATATGAGACAATTCCTCAAAGAGCATGACAACATTGTTTTTAGTGTTGTGTTGAAGGCTTGCAGTGAAGTGCATGATCTGGATGAAGGGAGAAAGCTCCATTGCCAGATTGTTAAATTTGGGAATCCTGATAGTTTTGTATTGACGGGTTTGGTGGATATGTATGCAAAGTGTGGAGAAATCGAATGTTCTTGTACCGCGTTTGAAGAAATTCATGATAGAAATGTTGTTTCTTGGACTTCAATGATTGTGGGATATGTACAGAATGATTGCCCTGAAGAAGCGCTAGTGTTATTTAATCGCATGAGACAAGGGATGATTGATGGTAACCAAGTCACCATGGGAAGCTTGCTTACGGCATGCACAAAGCTAGGTGCTCTGAATCAGGGGAAATGGGTCCACGGATTCATAATAAAGGAAGGTATTATTATGAACTCATTCTTAATAACTGCCCTGTTGAATATGTATGCGAAATGCGGGACGATCACTGATGCACGTGCAACATTTGATGAGCTGCCAATAGTTGATCTTGTCTCATGGACAACAATGATTGTTGGATACACTCAGAGAAACTACCCGGATGAGGCATTAAGGCTATATACAGACAAGAAATGGGCTAGTCTCTTGCCCAATTCTGTTACTATTGCAAGTGTTCTTTCTGCATGTGGACAGTCAGGTAATTCAAATTTGGGAAAGTCAGTTCATGGGATCGGGATTAAACTAGGATTAGAAGATGGCACTGTGCGGAATGGTCTTATTGATATGTATGCAAAATGCAATATGATTGGAGATGCTCATTACATATTCCTGACAGTTGCAGACAACGATCTGATTGCTTGGAATTCAATGATTACTGGGTTGGCACAGAATGGGTCTGCTGATGAAGCCATGACACTTTTTCACCAGATGAGATTGGATTTCATTGCACCTGATGCAATCACAGTTGTTGGTGCCCTCTCTGCTTGTGCTTGCATAGGTGCGCTGCGTTTAGGTTGCTCATTACATGCATATATTATAAGAGAAGGCTTTTTATCATCCAATGTACGTCTTGGCACTGCCCTTCTCAACTTCTATGCTAAATGTGGAGATGCAGGATCCGCTCGCAAAGTTTTTGACAGTATGGAAGAGAAGAATACAGTGACTTGGAGTGCGATGATGGGTGGATATGGCATGCTTGGGGATGCCAGTGAGTCCCTTGTACTATTTGCTGAGATGTTGAATGAAAATGTGGAGCCCAACGAAGTGATCTTTACAAGCATTTTATCTGCTTGTGGGCATACAGGGATGGTTGGGGAAGGGTGGAGATATTTCAATTCTATGTGTCGAGAGTATCAGTTTGTGCCTTCCATGAAGCATTATGTTTGCATGGTTGATCTACTGGCTCGTGCTGGCAGGCTAGAAGAAGCCTTGGCATTTATAGAGACAATGCCAGTTCAACCAGATGTGAGTGTTTTTGGAGCTTTTCTCCATGGATGTAGACTCCATTCAAGGTTGGATCTTGGAGAGTTGGGAGTGAAGAAGATGCTCGAGTTGCAACCTGATAGTGCAGGGTATTATGTGCTTATTTCCAATTTCTATGCTTCAGATGGAATGTGGGACAAGGCCAGTGAGGTGAGGGAGTTTATGAGACATAGAGGATTGAGCAAGTCACCAGGGTGTAGCCTAGTGGAAATGGACAATAGCAACCATTTCTCTGCCTTGAGAGTGGCATCTCTCTCATAGTAAGTGCATGAAGTGCACAGTTGAGCGTATCATAGTTATGAGAGCTTTGATGAGGTGGAAAGATCCCTGCTTTAAGTCTGTGGCTGCCTTGAGATCCTTGAGGAAAATTTGGAGGGGTGATAATTGAACTACTTGCATGCTTCCATGAAGGACAGATGATTAAGTCACCATGATTTAGCCTCCTGGAAATGGATGAGTATGACAGCAACCAGTTCTCTGCTTTGAAAATGTCATCTCTTCTATAACTAAATGATTTGAGTGCATATGGAGAGGATCACTGTTATAAGAGCTGAGATGAGGTAAAATGGCCCCTGACTTGTGTTTTTGGCTTCCATAAGATGATAATTGACTCTAATCAGGAGGCTGATGATGAACGGGTGCCTCCTTTGCCATGGACATGCTTCAGAATTTAGACTGCATTCAAGGGGTGTATCCATATTTGGCATGTGTAATGTTCGTGGAGTCGTGAGGATAATATTCATGAGAAGGGATAATGGTTCTTGAGGCTGCAAATTTGTAGCCAAAATGAGTGGTACTTCATGGTAGTCCAGATGGGTCATTGTCTGTTGTATCTATGTTTGCTGCAGACATGCTTCAGACCGCCCTTCGCGGTTGTCTCCTCTACAAATCACGTACAGAAATTGGGTTGATGCCTTATCAGCCTCCTTTGGGGGTTCTATGTAAGTGGATGGTGTCATCGGACTAGAACCGTGCAGGATGAAATTGACACACCTCGGTTTATGAGCATGAAGTGAGAATACATGCTAACACAGCTCACTGGTGGAAGATCAATTATTGTTGGTCTTTTGTATGTATGCAAAATGCCATATGATTGGAGATGCTCATCACATATTCCTGACAGTTTCAGACAAGGAAATGTTTGCTTGGAGTTCAGTGATTACTGGGTATGCCTGGAACGGGCCTACTCATATCGCATATGATGCAATACAGTAGTTGGACTACTCCCCATATCTTTGGTAAACAACAAGGAAGATATCCAAGTCAGTTACTGCTTTATCTAGCGGCTGGCCAGAACTTGTAGATCCATACAGTTACAAATTTGAATGCTTAGCATTCTCCATTCCCAGCTGCAGAATGTACTGAGTTTTTCTATAAGAGTAACAGCTGGTATGCTATTCTTTTTACCACATTCAAAGACCTCCTCCTTCCATACTTGCCCATATTATAGAATGAAATCAACGATCTCTAGTCTGGTTTGATGGTCTACAACATGTTTCTTTGTCACTTCCCTATTTCTTTGTTGCTTCACAGGGTGCAATGGATTTTTTATTTATTTTTGGCTGGAACTGAACCGTTTAGCTGGAACTGAACCGATAAAATCCCTACCTGAAACATATTTAATTCCATCTTTTATAAGGGGGTTTCATTTCCAATTCCAAAAAATTTTGATTTGAACAGTTAATCTCTTCATGTTATACATTTATGAAGAGTAACTCTTCGGTTTGTTTTCGGGTTAAGTCGTATTGTTTTCGTGCCAAATGGGTTATTTTGGCAAATTGTGTCGTGTTGGTATCGGGGTTGAGTTTCTGGGTTGTGTTTGTCTTGGGGTGCTTACCGAACATGAATTCCTCCCTACCTGACGAAACCTGATCTAGGGTGATCTGTTGCCACCCTAGAACCAGATTTTATGGGCAGGTAGACTCCACCTGCTTAGTTTCAGCCAAAACGGAATCCGCCTACTGGCAAAATTAAGTTTAGCAAACCCATGACTACAAAGAGGGTGCATACTAAGACAAGGACTATGAAGAGGGTGGATGCCAACACAAGGATGCATGCCAATGCATGGGAGTGGGAGTATATCAGTATATGATTGAATTTGGCTCTACAATTTGACATGAGGCCAATCTAGACCTAGCCCTATCTATACAATGGTTCGCATTGCCACATCATCTTACCGCATGGCAGAATTAGGTGGACTGTGGAAATGGCATATACCAATAAATAATATTTTTACTAAGACTTATTTGATAATATTTTTACTAATACTTATTTGTGATTTATGCTATGGTCATTCTACTTGTAGCTTCTAATTCCTAATCCATTTTACCTTGCAGACTACTACTTTAAGACACTGAACAAACATGAGGAAGAAGTTTCAGTGTCAAATCTTGCTGCGGAAATTGGTGATGAATTTGGATTCTATGATTCCAAACGTGTTCGAATTCATTGGAATTTAACATCAATAAGACACTGTACAGATCA
>NC_056560.1:15750764-15779592 GCF_013358625.1 Macadamia integrifolia
GGGGGGGGGGGGTATTTGTCCCACTGTTTACTCCTGTTTGTAATCAAGCTTGTTACCAATAATCTCTACAAGAACAACTCCCATTTATTAAATGATGGAACCGATTCAAATCTCTCATGATGATCTCCCTTCCTGTGATTTTAGACACAAATTTTGCAAAAGTATGGCAGTCCACGCAAACACGAAGGTTCTTTGAGATGCGTATTGTTGTCCCTGGAGCAGAGCTGATAACTCCAAATGCAATTGCTAGCTTCTCACTGTGACTCTTAACATTGTTGCTCCTGTGTCCTTGGCTTGTACTATGGATTGTAGCATCCAAGAGATAACCTTGTTCCTGAGCTAAATTTATGATATTTTCCAAAGACCCATATATTTCCTTCGTTTGTGGATGGGATGTATCTCCTACTCCAAATCTGTAGATCCTTCTATTTATCTCAATTGTACTGTATCCAGGAACCTTCCTCAGACCAACATGTTTCATCATTGATCTTACCTTCCCAAACTCATCCCACTTTTCTTCTTCAGCATATATATTGGAGAGTAATATATAATGTCCTGGATTATTTTTTCCAAGATCTAAAAGGTTTTCCTCAATGCTTCTGATGAGGTCTGTTCTGTGGTGGATACGGCATCCATTTAGAAGAGCACCCCAAATACTAGCATTTGCAGGAACTGGCATTGTTTTGATGAATCCAAATGCTCCATCAAAATCACCAGCTCGGCTTAGAAGGTCAACCATACAAGCAAAATGATCCAAGCTGGGCTCCATGCCGAAATCCCCCATCAGATGAAAATAGGATTTCCCCTTGTCCACAGATCCTGCATGACTACAGGCTGATAGAATATTCATGAAGGTTATTTCATTTGGTTTTATCGCTGAATCTACCATTTTGGTGAAGAGGGAAATCGCAGCATCAATGTGACCATGCATTCCATAGCCACCTATCATGGCACTCCATGATACTATAGTTCTATCTAGCATATCATCAAAGACTGTTTGAGCCATCTGAAGATCACCACATTTTGCATACATGTCTGTTAAAGCTGTTTCAACATGAGAATCTTTCACCACACCATAGACTATGAGTTTATGGTGAACCCATTTTCCCTTCTCTAGATAACCCAAATGTGAGCAAGCTTGAATTACACTTAAGAAGGTCACCTTATCCATACTAAGACCTTCGGAATGCATCCAATCAAATAGCCCTATTGCTTCTACCGAATAACCATTTTGAGCAAATCCACCAACCATGGAGTTCCATGTTATAATGCTTTTCCTTCGAATGTTGCTGAATATTTTGTATGCAATGCTCACAGACCCACATTTGGAGTACATATCTATGAGAGAGTTCTGGACATATTCATTAGAATCAAAGCCTGTTCTGGAAATATGACCATGAATTTGATCCCCAAGCCGTAAGAAGCTCATATCTCCACATGCTGACAGAGAACTTGCCAGGGTGAATGAATCTGGAAACAGTCCTTGTCCCAGTATCTGAATAAAGAGTCTCAGTGCCTCCTCTGAGAACCCATTCCTAGCATAGACTGTTATAAGTGAATTCCATGAGACTAATTGTTTCTCTTGGATTGCATCGAACACCTTTTGGCAATCTCCAAGTCTCCCGCAACTTGCATACATATTGATTAGTGCTGGTCCTACAAGATCAAAATCAGTGTCTATACCTTTCCTGATAACAGAACCATGAACTGATCTACCCTCTTTGAGCAGAACCAACTGAGAACATGAAAACAGAATACCGGCCATGGCTACTGGACTGGGTCCCACTCCATACTCCTGCATCTTAACACAAATCTCTAATGCTTCTTGAAAGTGGCTATTCTGGTTGTAGCAGGAAACCATTGTTGCCCATGAAACATTACTTCTGTGAGATGCCTTCTCAAAGAGCTTCTCTGCACTAAGCAAGTCTGCACATTTGCTGTACATAACAATAAGAGCAGTCTCCAAGGACCTGGAATTCTCAATCTCTGTTCTCACTATATAGCCGTGAACTGCCTTAGCAAGTCTTAGAAACCCCAAGTCGGCACAAGCTTCAGTTATCCCAAGCATTGCAACGGAATCCGGTTTGATACCTTCAACGACCATCCTATAGAACATCTCCAACCCGCTGTAGGGTTGTCCACCCTGAACATAACTGGAGATGATCGAACTCCAACAAACCACATCTCTTGTAGACATATTATCGAATACGACACGAGCATCTTCTAATTTGCCTCTTTCTCCATACATAGAAAGCAATGCAGTCTCAACAAAGCCATCAGAGTCAAACCCACTTTTAATGATACTCCCATGGATCTTCCCACCCATACCCACATCACCAAGACCTGAACAAGCTCTAAGAAGAGATGGAAGCAAGAAACTATTAATTTGGGCTCGCTGATACAGCATTTCATGATAGAGTGTAATGGCTTCTTTAAAGTAGAAATTCCATACGTAGCTCTTTATCAGTACACCCCACATGAAAGGATCTGGTCGTGAGAAAGTATCAAAGACCAGTCTAGCAGATTCGAGACAACCCATATTGGCATAAGATTCAATTAATTTGGTGGAAGAAAGTGCGTCTCTGTCAAACCCAGTGATTAAGAGATGGGCATGGAGTTGTGACAGCATTCTTGGGGTGGTGCAGGATCTGAACAGGAGCATATAAAGTGTCATGGCTGTGTAGCTTGGGTTATCTGATCAGAAAGGTGGAACCCAAGATCATTTTGGTCGAAAAGGAAAACTGCTTATGGATTCCCTGATCCCGTCCATTGACCCATTGCATATTTACGTGAACCTCGAAACAACAGTGCAGAACGCAGACACCTCATGCCGTTGCTCCACGACCATGTTTATCCCAAATAGCAGTCAGATACATAAGCACCTGTCTTTCAATGCAAAGAGGAAAGGTAAGGGTTCAGAAATCAAATTTCTTTCAACTGTCAAGCCCTTGTCTTCTTATCCCATAAAGCCCCATTTGATTTTTTAGGGGAAAAAAAATTTATAATTTACATATAATTCATACCATATTTGGTAAAAATATTGATAGTTATATGGTCCACAATGATGCATGAAATTGAATGTTGAGCGATAAATAAACAATATATAAATAAACTTAATGTAATTGAAATGAAAGAAATGAGGATATTGAGATAGAAGAGTAATAAAACTAGAAGGCTCATAACGATCAAGATTGGTTTCAGTCGAGAGCGCTTTTAGTATCTTAAACCATGATCACCACCCACTTGCCCAAAAAACCATGAGCGTAATGATAGGATCCTAGGACACCATCTTATGTCAAAATTTTTTATGAAATCTTAATCTTGAATTTGATCTCAGTAGAAAGTTTGTAAAGGGTCTAAAAGGTTTGGAGGATCATATCACAGAATGACCCTAAAAGCTAATTTTAAAAAATAAATAAATAAATGAAACGAAGAGGAGAGAAGCCAGGGCTCAGTTAAATCCAACAGTTAACGTGCCAGAACAAAGCTGAAAAACAAGACAGCCACTGATAGCTGTATGTGGCCTAGCAGATTATAAAACCGAAGAAGCACTTGTGAGAAGGCCGTTGGTGCTTCTTTGATAAAATAGCACCAACATCTTCTTCTTAGGGCTCATCCTGTTGCTTGTACCTGAAATGATTGGCCCAAGCTGCAACATAGCTGAATATCTGAATAACAGTTGAACTCATGGATACTTCAATCATCCAGGCTACATGGTATAAAAGTTGCATCAGACTTTGAGCATAAAATTGAAAATAAAAAACTTGACTGGGTTGGAGTTCACAAGATTTTAAATATACAAATATCAATATGTACCCTTGGCTGGTAATCAAAAGGTAGAAATATTCTGTCAATTTTCAGCATTCACCCCCCAAAATCTCTCTCTCCCTCTCCAAGAATCTGTTCTGTTTTTTTCTTCCAGAAAGAGTTTCTAGTTCAATTGTCCAACTAGAGAGGGGAAGATTCCCAGTTCCACATAGAAGATATCTACACAGCATTATCATGAAGAAGTGAGCTTGGGATGGCAGTTAGCCTGTATAGTTGTAATTTAATGCCTATTGTCCAAGTTTCCTGCAAAGACAAATAATTTAACAATAAGTAAACAAAACAGACTTTTGATCAAGAGAACACGTTTGTACTATCAAAGATTGACGGTAATTTTTGGGAAACAGGAACTAAAGCATCCCACCTTAAGTATTCTCCCTACCATCCTCCTCATTTTCTGGATCCATAGGCACTTCATGGCGGGGTCTGTTGAACTTCTCACGCAGCTGCTTTATTGGAATAAAATCACCAGCTGTGTCCATTCCATAAAATAGGAAGGAAATATATGGATGGTCAAACCTTTCCTGCACAAGTTTTCCCATATGAGGTCTTTAGAAAGCTCATAGGAGCATATTATTCTCTGCAGTGAGTGCAGTGATGCAGTGAGCATCAGATGGCCAAGAGCACCTCGGAGCACGTGCCTGGATGCTGTCAGCCATCCGATGCTCACTGCATCACTGCACTCACTGCAGAGGATGTTTTTGCAAACAGCGGACCTGAGGACTTTTACTAACCATGTCTGGTTGATCAAGGGCTAATAAGTTCTCCTCTGCAACTGCAAACAAGAAATCATCGAGTATCAGGTGACATTCAGATCAGAACCAATGAAATGGCTAGAGTAAGCTTTTCAGGAAAAAAGGCATAAAAACAAAATGAGGAGGGGGTGCTAGCAGCATGAGCATCATTTGCAACAGAAACAGATGGGATCTCTGTAGGTCCCACAACCATACATTGGTGGGTTCCATTGCAAGAGTGGATCCTAGCCAATTGCATTACAAATGTGCAATTGTGCATACTATTTACAAATGAGAAAATAAGAACAGTGTAAGTAGAAATGGTTAAAAGAACAGGTCCTAGAACTGTGGCCTAAGAAAGAACTGAGCTGCATTAGAAAATATGGTTTCATGAAAGCATCAATGGAGAGAGATATACAAATGTTATCTTCCAAAAGGAGAACTGCAGAGCAGAGTACTTTACCATAAGCTACAAGCAGGTTAGGGTCTGCATGTACATCAACCAAAACCTGTGAAACAAAAGACCTGAAATTGTGAATTCTTTATTGTACAATGATTGCTCATTCAGCTCATCTAAGAAACTTGGGACGTTTGTAATGGTTTGGATTTCTTACATCGATTAATAAGCCATGTAAAACATAGATTATCTGCTCTAGAAATTATATCCACCACCAAGTCACTTGATATTACAATTCATATTGTACAATATTAGCACATGAGTCAGGAAACATAGGTCGGCGCTACCTGCCTCCTTTTGACAACTTCGAAATAAATTTCTGGTTGGGAGAAATTTTGAGGAAGACAACGAAGCTGTTTAGAGTTTTGACCTGATAAAATGGCTGATTAGATCCTTGAGACAACTTTTCAATACATGCAGTCTCCATCCAAGAACTAGATTCACAGCACATAGGATCCATTCCACAAACAACAGCTCGATAGCCTGAAAAGCCATGATCTCAAGTTCTCAACGGCTTATAAACAAGGGAAAGAATTATCTTCTCATTCATTCAGTGAATAAGAGAATGAATCAAATATAAGGAAAGAATTAAGGACAAGAAGCAAATATATTCATACACAAGCTTCAACCAAGGTCATTCTTAACCTTCCTCCCGGTTCATCTTTTCTCACTCATTACCATTTTTCTATTTTAAATGCACTAACATCCATGTCCTTACCAGTTACCACCATCTGCCCAAACAGACATTCCTGCTCAAGCTCCATTATCCACACCCTACAAACCCGTAGAAAAACACAGAAAACTAGAAGTAATGCTGCAGGAGGAATGAAATTAGATACCAAATATCTTATGCTTCACTTTCTGACCCAGACGAAATGCATACTGGGCAATTTCATATACTAATGCTTTTGCTGAAGCAGCCAGAGATTCTGCCTCCAGTTTAGAAATTTCATCACGCAATTCAGCTGCTAAAGCATACTTCTCACTCTCAATTGCTTTCTGCATGTCTGCACTGAAAAAGAAAGAGGCATGGTGATCTAACAAGATCTGAAAAGACCTTATTACCAACAAGGGAGGAAATCTCAAGTTTGACTAATATATAAACTCTGAAGTTAGAAGTAACACTGACCATCTAACAGCCCAAATAAATAAGTAACCACTTTTCCCCAACTTATTGGGGCTTATACAAAGTCACATGATTCAAATCTTAAAATCTATTAGTAGATAAAAGGATAGCATGAAGCAAGCCTCACCGCAGACGCAGAATGCTTATGCCCTTATCTTGGGCTTCACTCTTTGAGGACAATCCCCTTTTATCTTCTTGTTGTTTGATGACCTCTGCTTCAACCTTTCACAAGGAGAATATACTAAGAATGACATGACATTGTATGTTTCATTCACAAGGAAATTATGTACCTAAGATGTGGACATGTGAGTAGGAGATGGACATGGACTCACAAATGTTATACAAAATGACCTCAAAAAACTCAACAAGAAAATCCATTTCAACATCTATACAAGTGTATATGAGCATTAACATACATCTAACATTCACTTAGTTTCAGTTTATCAAATGGCAAAGAATAAAAACATTCGAGTTTGGGGGGGAGGGAAGGGGAGGGTGAGAGAGAGAGCCTAATGCCTCTACTGCAGAATATACTGTGAGAAATGTTAAGTTTTTAAGTAGTACCGGTAGGGGTACTCTTGGTATTCTTTTAGTTAATAGGGGAAATAATTGTCTATCATGGGTTAATATTGTAAGGGCAGCAGCGTAATTTCATATATTTTAACATTAATAAAAACCGTATTAATACCGGAGAGGAAATTCCATTCTCTCTATCCCTAGTTCAGATTTTTCCCATTCTTTCATCGTCTTCCCTCTCTTTCATTGATTCATGTGTAGGTATGGTTGTTCTTCTTCTCTAATATTGTCACATGGTATTAGAGTGGGTTAGAACTTGCTCTTGCATACTTTGTCTTTCTTCTAAATTTTATTTTTTTTTAGGTTTCTTCTTGTTGTGGTTTGCAGTAACCAATGCTTCCCTCTCTTACCTGAACCCCTAGTCAATTAAGAACTAGGGTTTTGTGTTGATGATGTCTACTACCTACATCAATGTGCTGCTGGTGCCTATCCTTAAGGATTGATTTTTATGCCTAACTCTCATTGAGCAAGAAATTCCTTGACCTGTGCAGCCGTGCAGAAGGTTTTCTCCCCATGTGATATTTAACATGGCTGCTGGATTTCTCTTCTCCTGTGGACTACGATGATGATTTGTTCATTATATTGAAGTGACATCTTCTATTTGCTTGATCATCAGATTTCAGCCTATTGATAAGTTTGTTTATGCGTCGCATCTTCCACCTTTACTTCATAGCTTTGCTTGTCATTATCTGCACAATCTGTAACAAAACTCATCATGAGGCACTGTCTCATCCTGAATGAAAATTCGCTAGGGATGTGGAAATGGGTTCTTTTTTCCCAAAACACCTTGCATGCATTGCCTGTTATAAAATGAAAGACTATTTATGTCTAATTTGTTTTGACCTCAATTGATCCATCGTTACTGCCCAGAGGAGAAGTAATAGGTAGGGATGACAGGATTTGAACCCGTGAAATTTTTTACCCAAAACGAAGGTGCTACCAAGCTGTACTAAATCAATCCCTTTTTATTTTTTACAGTGTTATTGTAGAGAATCCCTGCCCTGTTTTCCACATTGGCAATGCACCTCCACCGATATACAATATCTTTCTTTTCCCATTTCTTCTTTTTGGTCTCTTCTCTCAAAAGACATTAACCTTGGTTGATCTTCCTCCATGTAAGGAGTTGGTGTGGTGTCGTTGGGTGTATACAATCAAGTACACACTGATGGTTATGTTGAGCGCCTCAAGGCCCGGTTGGTAGCAAAAGGGTTTACCCAGACTTATTCGATTACTTCGAGAATTTTTCGCCTGTTACTTGGCTAAGTACCGGTAGGGGTATTTTTGACCACAAGAAAACCAATAGCCACTCACGTACATTACGTCCACTACCGACACAATCAACCACCAAACCTACTACAATGTAATAAGGATTTGGTAGAAGAAAACTCGATAGCCCCACTAAGCACGAAAATCTCAACCAGATGATAAGCTATCAAACTAACAACATTATAAAAAGAGATTGCAGAAGCGTATGAAATTGTAAATTTTGTCCTCTTAAATTAAAGCATCTTCCTTTGAGTAATAGTTTTCTATTTTGTATATAATAAAATGATGTCAGAATGTGTTTTCTAGAATGAAATTTCAATGACATTACCTCAGTAAGCTTGTTTCTCAATTGTTGTGCTATGTCGTACTGTTCCATATTCAGAGCATACTGTCATCTCAGAACAGCCAAACAAACAAAAAATTAGAGATTAACATTATAAACTGTTTTAGAGAAGAAGAATCAGAGACAGGTATCATTGAAAGAGAATGTGTACAACAGACAGTAGAAGCGGCAATTGTTGCAAAATAAACACTTCTAGAGAAGGAACCACTGGGCAATTCCATCTATTTTGGTCCTACAAGGAGAAACCTGGCTAATGAGACATGCTTCATTTGTTTTCCCTTAAGACCAGAAGACATCGAATTAATACGTTTTTCTTTTTTTAAAGCGTGTTCTGGTGAGATCAATACTGTTGATAGCTAATCAACAAGCAAAGGTGCAAGGGAAAAGTATCAACAATCCTTTGCGTCATTTCCTTATTTTACCAGTATTTAAAGGATCCCAAGTAATCCATGTATACATTCTGACCTAACCAATGAAATACTGATAGGGGCAGAAACCATCACTCCGACTAGGAGATATCATAAACAGCAAGCGAACAAAAAAAGATGATCATAAGTACACACATATTATTGGCGTCACTGAGGAAGGTTATTCTTTCTGACCATCGAAAATAACTGATTGATTGATGACAGTTGTCTGATTTGGTCAATTTTTAGTCTGTTAAAGGTCCAACCCTGCCAGTACCCAAACCATGGACAATCCCAAAGTTCCATCACACTGATAGATAAGACTGCCTAGTTAATAGGCAGTTATTGATTCAATCAGAAAGCCATACAACATGAAAAGGAAACTTGCTAAGCCATTTTATTAAAAGGAAAAGCTAGTGCAAGGAACTTAAGGCAAACCTGTACACGAGTTGCTAAGTCAAGCTGGAAAAAGAATATCAATATGTCCTCGTTAGCACTCTCACTGCATTCCAAACTTGCATCCATCCCCTCTTCACTCTTATTAAACAGCCAACCAGCTTCAACCCTCAACCCCCTTTGTTGTGATCTATTGGGTTGACTTGTTGGGAATGATCTGAGGACATGCTGGCGCCAGAGGGATTGTCCTTCAATCATAGAGGCCCTATGGGTTTTGGTTGTAAACCTGTATTCACTTTTCCACAGAGCAGAGGAGCCATAAATCCCACCATTTCCAGAAGTTGTCAAAGTGCTCACAGATGTACCCTGCACCATTTTCAGCAGCTGTATATTTTGTATCAACTCTAATCTGCTTCCGCCACTACCTTTCTTGGCATCGAATTCTTCAAGATTGCTACTCCAGCAATAGATCCTATAAACAATGAAAGAATACATGACACTAAACTCTTCCAACACACATAAATATATGTATATATATAGCAACATGGCATCTGGGGTATATAGGTACTTTTGGAGGTAAAGAAGATTATATATATATATATATAGAGAGAGAGAGAGAGAGAGCGAGAGAGGGCTACTAATGAAATAGAATGAAAAGACCCAAATGCAAGCCACAATGGAAAGCAATCGGTCTACAGGAGTGAAGTATGAACAAGGAAGTAATTGGCTTGGGGCTTCAGCCTCTCTCGGGGAGGGGAGGTGTATTCAAATAGGAACACATTTAGAGGAACCCAAAGTCCTCTATAGGTAGTGGATCACCGAATTGAAAATTGACACTTTGGATTTTCGATTTATTTTGTATCTTGTAAAGCATCAGGTTAAACAGTGGGCTCATATCCAAATAACAAAGTGGTCCAATCACAGTAAGGGGCCAGCTAAGCAGCAAAACCTGTGATCCTCTTTGCATTTCTGTTCAAACTATATCAAGAGGTCACAAAGCAAATGCATCAGTGCAAAATCTAATGCATGTCAGCATTATTAGATGCTTCCAAGTACTATAACAAAATCATTTAATTCAATGCATGCGATTACAAACTGTTATCAGGGGCATTTTGGCAATTGGCACTTAAGTGCAAAATATGATCAGACACCAAGTACCGTGATTAAAGGTAAGAAAATCAATACATGGTCTAACATGCTCTTCACTTGTGCAAGGTGATGTAGATTGGTAGTTAATGAAGGGTACATGGACAGGATACATCATACTGGACAATTAACAGCAAAATTGACCAGATCTTTTGACCAAGAAGCAAACTAAATTGGATTCTTCTTACAACTCAATATCTGGAGTTTTACCCATAACTTCTATGGTTACTTTCCAAGGAAATGCAATTGCTAGGATCTTTAAGATTGACTAACTAGAAAAAGTTTTGGGCTAGAAGATCTGTATGTCACAGGTACTTCTTAAGCAATGGAATCTGCCCAATGTGCACGGTAGAGACAAGTAATAAAAGAAACACTTCTCTGGTAAAACGTACAAGCTCAATAGCCTCAAGTTTAAGTAAGAATTATTGACTGAAAATAAAGAATTAAAATTCAATAAATACTTGAATTATTTTATTTATTTTATATCCTAGTAGCACTGTATATATATATATATATATATATGTGTGTGTGTATATATATATATATAAACTTTGAGGAACAAATTTGGATCCATGGTATATTAGATACTAAAATGTACCTTATCTGCCGGTGATGCAGGTATAGTATGCCGGAATGTATGTATAGACACACATATACATCACTTATTCGTTTAAAAGCTTAGACAAATAATTCAACCTATAAAGACTCAGGGTGTATTTAGAGTTGCAGGGTGGAAATCTACTTTGACAGACTTAACCAAAAAAGAAAAAAGATTGGACCTCCATTATTTGCTAAGCAAAGAAATAAAGTAATGTTCCTGAAACTTCAAAAATGGAAGGAAAATGCTTAGCACATGCATATAAACCAAATATGTTCGAATATACATGATACTGAAAACTAAAGAAGCTAAAACCACAATTACATTGTCTCTTTTATTTAAAAAAAAAAAAAAAAAGGCATGCAGAAGGCCAAGCACTTTCAATGACTTGCAGGTTTTTTTCCTTTAATACTTGCAAGATTTTTATTTTGATAAGCATTTAACGCTTTCAAGATTAATTTATACAAGTTCTTCTTTGAACTACCAAATAGAACAAGCCCACCAATGGTCAATAGTTCAAACAACATAGTCTCCTACAGCCAATTATGCTTTTAGAAACCAAATTGACACTTCAGTTCGTAAAAATTTCTTGTAACACATTTCACAATAATAACTTCTACCAAATAAAATCTCTTTCCAACCGGACTGTTAGTTGTTAGAGGGTCCTCCGTAATTAAACATCCTTCCAGTTTCCACCATGATAGTTTGTTATTACAAGAACCAAGGCAAGTGATTATTTGGGGGAGGACTAGGAGTCCATCCTCGCTCATATTAAGAATTCAGCAACAAACCCAGAAGTTCGCCTAAAGAATTCAGTTTTTACGAATCGCCAGCAGCCCAGCATATTAGGATCAATGAAACTGAAAATAATTATGAGGAAACCTAGAGTTTTAAAAGCGAAATCGAGAAGTGAGAGAGCTCAATCGAAACTATGAGCAAAGACCTCAGTACTTGATAAAAGTTAAACATTATGGTGTAGCAGAGTTTCGCATAATTACCTGACCTAAAACGCTATACTCAGAGGTGAAGAGACAGACTTCTCCGCGCATTTGAAGCTTCGAGAAAGAAAGATTGGAGCATTCGGGAAGAGAGATCAGTCTTCAGACAGAACAGTGTCACTGATAAAAAATTGAAACCCGAAGGAGAACGTTTGGTTTCTATTTGCCAAATGATTTGGATATGAGAAAAGAAAAGGAATACCTCACAAGCCAAAGCCTGGCCCGCCCCGGTCCAGCCATTAGTTAACCAGGCCGGGCCCATTTCAACAGCATATATGTTTTGGTGCAAATAGTGGGCGAGGGGCGCAATGGTTAAATTGTACTATTGCAATATGTTGATCACATGTTAAAATCTTAGAAACAGCCTCTCTTGTAAAGCAAGGGGTAAGGTTGCGTATATTTGCCCCTCCCAGATCTTACGGTAGTCAAAGCCTTGTGCACTATGCTACTCTTTTAAATGTTTTGGTGTAAAACCAACTAGCTTATCTAAATTGGACAAATCCCTACTGATTCTAGGGTTGTTCAGATTAGATTGGAATTAGTTGGGACCTATAGAGATCCAACTCTATTAGACTTGAACTTCTGAAAGCAAGGAAAGTAGGTAGGCTAGGGAGATGCTCAAACTAGGGCTTTTATGAGAGCCCGGAAAGTTGGGCTAATAGTTGTTGTTTGCTCTTCCTATTGGGAAGCAGACTAATCCTGGTAGTTTGTCCCCTCTAGTGATCGTGGCCAATCCAGTTGCGAACACTACTAGCAGCTTTCGACCTAGCAAGAAAAGACCTGCCGCTAGATAAACGGGCTAACGCGCCCATGCAACCAAGCAATGGCTGATCTACGACCACCATTGCCTTGGCTCTGTTAGGGGTGCAATAGTTTGATTGCTACGCATGCTAATGCACAACGGTGCTCTATGATCAACTAGCCGTTGCTTGTTAGGGACGAGTACTACACGAGCTCATAAGTTAAGTACGGAACGAAGCATAAAACCTCACTATATCAATGAGTGAAGGGCCCGCCAAAGCGAGGCGGCTTTCCATATGTGGAAAGGGCAATTATATTTTCCCTTAAATTGAAAAATAGTTAGTCAACAAAATATAGATAATAAAGGAAAGAAAAATGCTACCTAGCCATATGGCTCGAACACTAGCATGGGCTAATGAGGGGTACATAGGGGCATCATCAGGGGTGAGAATTTTGTATTTCAGAGGGGCAATATCATCATTTAATTCCACTGCCTATATTTGGGTAAAAGGGCCACATGATTATATAGCATTCTTTTTTGCACAAAAATCTCCTGCGGGAGGCAGTGAGTGACAGTGAGCATCTGACGGTTGGAAAGCATGTCAGAGTCCTTCCAACTATTCGATCTCACTGCCAGCTGCAAAGGATTTGAGTCCTTCTTTTCTTCAATAATCAAATACTTAAAACTATTTTTTGTTGAGAGAGAGAGAGTATGATTATCGAAGAGAGCATGCTTAGAGGGGTGATCACACCTATTAACGGGTCACACCAAGATGGTGAACATGGAGGTTGTAACTACTCAGAAGTAATGGAAACCATGTTTCTCTCACAAAAGATCAAATGACACCAATGGTTACCCCTTGCTGATATTTTCACTTAAAAAAGATTCATCCTCTTCATGTAAAGCACATTCACAATATTTGTTTTCAGATTGGAAATCCAGGGACCCAGGCTGGCCCATGTTTGGCTTAGTAAGGGCGCCTTCTTGGAAATTTGCGCGCCCCTCGGCGTGCGTGAGAGAGAGACACGGATACCCCATAGGCCTTATAATAGATAAAGAAACTCCGCCACGATCTACTGCTCTTCGTAGCCTCTCCAGAACTCCTAATTCATTTCCCAGCTCCTCTTCAGTTCTTCGCTCCCATCAGTTTCGGATCCCAATTCAACCAACTTCTAGAGTTCTAAGATCAGACATGGAAGTGCATCAACCACAACACGAACCTGATACCTATTATGACTTGGTAATCCTTGGCGCCTCTGGGTTTACAGGCAAATACGTAGTAAGGGAAGCTTTGAAATTCCTTGACACCCCTTCATCTCCCCTCAAAACCATAGCCCTTGCTGGCCGGAATCCAGCCAAATTGGATGAAGCTCTGAAATGGGCTTCTCACCCGGCATCCCCTCCTTCCATTCCCATTATTAAAGCCGACATCTCGGATCCTGCTTCACTTCGAGAGCTTTGCAGCAAAACCAAGCTCGTCTTGAACTGCGTTGGCCCCTTTCGCCTTTATGGAGAACCCGTCGTCTCTGCTTGCGTTGAAGTGGGTTGCGATTACCTGGACATATGTGGTGAACCTGAATTCATGGAGAGAATGGAGGCTCTGTATCACGACAAGGCCGTGGAGAAGGGGTCGTTGGTGGTTTCCGCATGTGGGTTTGATTCGATTCCGGCGGAACTGGGTTTGATGTTCCATTCCAGGCAGTGGGAACCACCGTCATTACCGAACAGAGTTGAGGCATATGTGAGTTTGGAGTCGGACAAGGGGATAGTTGGGAATTTCGGGACCTTTGAGTCAGCGGTTTTGGGTGTAGCCAATATGAAGCAGTTGCAGGAGTTGCGTAGGTCTAGACCCAGAAGATCTAGGCCGGTGGTAAGACCTTTCTTCTTTCTCTCTTCTTTATTTGCTGCATTTCAATGTGAAATATTACTGTTGGCTGGACTTCTATGAGATTAGTGAAACATCTCAAATAGTATCAGATCACATCATAGCATGGATAGACCATGCTAATCCTTACAGATAGTAATAGAGCACAAACCTTTCTATGTGCAGACCTGCAGTTTGTGGAGCTTGGCATTTTTAGCACTTTTCAGATCTGGATTCTTAATCTTCCTATTCTATTGCCATGCTCCTTCTTTTGTGAAGGAATCTGTATTTAGTTGTTGATTATTTATCGCAGAATAAGCCAAAAGAAGGAATATTGAGTAGATAAACAGGTCAAACCCGCTTTGCATGTCTGTATGGACATGGGTTTTCTTGATTTCCTTTTATTCTTCATATGGGTTGCTTTGCGGTATGATTTTACCCTCTTGACATTTTCATGGTTTTCCTGTTGCTTTCTTTGTCATGCAACTGTAAACTCATGTTACTTATTGATCCGAAAGAGCACTTCCATATATTTGATCCCAAGTTCTATTTTCATCTTGGAAATATACTGTTCACTGCGCTGGAGAATTTTCTTTTCTTCTAGCAGGTAGTCATCTGTCCTTTATTTGTGGATACTGATATATGTAGATTTTGAGTTCTTGGTATCAGATTATATTCATTAGTTGTCATGGAGATTTTTTTTTTATTATTCCAGATGATGTGTGGCCTGTGTCTTTTTTTTTTTGCTGTGTGGTGTGGGGGTTTGGGGGGGGGGGGGGGGTTGCCTTCTGGACCCATTTTCTTGACTCTTTTTGTTTGAATCGAAGGTGGTATTACACTAGGAAGAATGTGTATTTCTGTATTGTCTCTAGCCCTACTGGTTTCTTAGCTACACTGTCAACCATTAACAACAATGCAAGCAGTCCAATTCTTTGTGGGATCGGGAGGCAATTTCGCATGTAGCTAATAATGGCACACAACCTATTGAAACAAATTGAAAACTTGAACATGAACATGACACTTCTACTTGTACTTGTTTATTAAATGGTTCATGATCTGTTCAACACATTCAACATGCCAATGTGATCAACTCAACATGACCTGTTCTAGTAAACCCTCAGTACTATTAAAAATGTTAAAGGTAAAGAAGGGTTGAGAGGATTACAGAATACAGACTCTCAATGACTCGATGCAAACATTACCCTTTCAGAAAAAAGGGCTAGGCATTTTGAACTGAACTGGACCAAACATGATTATGGCTGACATGAACCTTCTATCCATGTCACATTCATGTCTGGTCACTTGTGTAAGGAATCACCACCCCAAGCTGAACTTTCTTTTCAGTTTCTAATTACCCATTTTCTAGATGTTATATTATGGTGTATTTAGAAACATCTTAATTTGAGAGGTAACAAGGTCTACTTAACATAGGGTGGAAGCAGTCTGTCTAGGTCTCCGGCAATGGATAAGGATCAGGAACCATTGTCTGATAGATCCCAGATTAGAGATTTAAAAGGTCTGCTCCTCACATAATTTCTAGCGGTTGTAAAAAAGGGGCAGACATTATGGTACAAAATCCCATAGTTCAAAATTGAGGAACTTAGATCAGGATTTCTCTAGCTGGCCTAGATAATATGAACTGGACCAACCTTTTGTAAGCATATATTTTATGAGTACAGCAGCAGAAGGGGAAGAAAAATTCTTGTACTGGTTATTAATTTGTAACATACAAAAGAAAACCATTCATGGTTGAGGTTAAGTTGGTACTAACTATAGACTTTATCCCTGATTTATTTGACTTCACATTTGATGTTAGAAGTTATCCGTTTTGCAGATTCCTGGACCCCCTCCAATGAATGGACCAACATAGATCACCAGAAGACAATTGGCCTTTGGGCTGTTAAACTACCTTCAGCAGACTCCATTGTTGTGCGAAGAACTCTTGCATTTTTAACGGATAGCCCACGTGGCCTTCCTGGAATGGAGGAAAGTGAGGAGCAGATGGAGTACAGAAAGAACTTCTGGTCAAAGGTGAAGCCAACCTATTTTGGGGTCAAGATAAGCTCCAAGTCTCTGTTGGGTGTTCTACGATTTATCACAGTTGGGATCTCCATCGGCCTCTTTGGAAGAACTGCTATTGGGAGGTGGCTACTCTTAAAGTTTCCCTCCTTTTTCAGCCTTGGGTGGTTTAGGAAGAAGGGTCCAACCGAGGAAGAAGTTGAAAGTGCTACATTCAAAATGTGGTTCATTGGGCATGGTTACAGTGATGGTAGTCTTGCATCACAGGGAAACAGAAAACCAGATACAGAGATAATTACCAGAGTTATGGGACCAGAAGTTGGATACTTGACCACTCCTATTATCTTGATTCAGTGTGCTCTTCTTGTATTAAACAGACGCAACGACATGCCCAAAGGAGGTGTCTTCCCCCCTGGGATTGTTTTTGGCCCAACTGATCTCCAGGAACGACTCCAGCAAAATGGGATATCCTTCGATATTATCTCAAAGAATGCTGTTCCAGTCTAGTCTCTACAATCTTAACTAGATGTTTTAACCTTCAAGCAGTTTTAACAGGAAATGGATAGCGTCCAGTTTGTGAACTTCTGATAGAGACCATAGGCAAGCAATAAATACAGCTTTAAATTTAACCATTGCCTTGTGGTTGTATTTGGTTCAACATATAAGTTTTCCTTCTCCTTTCCTGGTAAACCTGGCCTTTTTTCTGCACGTATGAATTATGCAGTGAAATTTTTTTCCAGCTTGATTCCTGCATGTAAGTACTTGAACCAAGCCTAGACCCGGTGAGGCCATACTTATGGGCTAGGCCAGGAAGCAAAAGTCATACAAGACCAGCAAAAAATATCAGTGATGTACATCTCTTAAAAAAAATCATGAATGCTTGTTGATCTAAAGAGATCTCACCGTAAACTTACAGCGGCTTGCCAAACAAAGGCTAAGAGAAAAAACAACTGCTTAATGCATTTGGTGAGTTATGGTGTGCAAAAATCTCATACTCACCAAGAGGTCTCAAGTTCGAACATCTAACTGTTACCTACTTCCCTCCCTACCTATCAAAAAAATAAATAAATAAATAAACAGAGGTATGACTAGCATACTTTGATGGGTTTTTTCCACTCACACTCTGGTTTTGTTTTATGTTTTGTTTTGTTTTAATTAACACGATTGATATTTAAATCTGATTAGTCTCGCTAGTCCATATTGATGCCACAATCACATAAACCGAATCATACTTGGATTAGATAAGAACCATTCAACTTTCGTCAAAAACAGTGAAAAACAACAAACACCATAAGTCAACAAACACCCTGTGTAAATAACCCTAGAACCACACACTTCCCAAGGTAAAGATCCCATGTCAACTTGGCTACTACCTTGGCTACTACCTTATCTACACACACCCTCTCATATCGCAGGACCTCATATTCTCTCTCCTCACTAAACATTCATACTTGGACGAATTTGATCACCCAGACATCATCGGTTGGAAAACTACACTGGTGTCGTAGCAATTCCTCTCCATATAGTACTAGTTTAGTTTCGAGAGAATAGCTTCACTTAAAACAAAAGAAAATAGAGAAGATGATATGGCCAATGGAATTGAAGCTACGCATGGTGGATTGTAACCTTACTTGACTACATCTATCATCTACTCTTTCTCCATCTCCTCAACATCAAACATTTGACAGTAGGAACTAGGATCTCTAGCAGACAGGTACTCCTGGAGCAGAACTAGCATAGATGATGCCAATTATGGTTATGAGTCTCATGACAAAGATTACGGAGACCAAGAGCATTCTGGTAAATTCATATCCCAGTAATATTTTCTGCACACACAAACAAAAACAAAATACAGGGGCATTGCAGCCAGGACAAGCAAAAAAAGTATAAATCAAATAAATGAGAAGAGATAATCCAATTCCTGTTTTAACCCTGTACATTTTTTTGGGGGGTGGGGGGATGGTTTGGGGGCAGAGTTATCAATTCGGCCGAACCGAATTTTAAAGAATTTTATCAAAAATTCGGACCGAATCCGAATTAAAAATAAAATTCTTTAAAATTCGCGACTTTTTCAAAACTGAATATAAATCGCGAATAATTCGGACCGAATCCGAATTAAACCGAATTATTCGGTTTATTTAAAAAAAAAACAATAAAAAAAAAAAAACAACATAAAAACAATAAAAAAAAAAAAAAAAAAAAAAACCCAATAAGCTTTTTTGACCGAATCCTTCAATTAATCATCCGAATTATTCCGAATAATTCTCCGTCCGAATAATTCCCGAATCCGAATTTGTTAACTATGTTTGGGGGTGTGGGTGGGGACCATTAGAAGTCAGAAAAACCAATCTTCAACCTTCAGCCTTCAACCATCCTCGTACCTAAGGTTTGGGGGATGAGGGAATCACCTAGTATACAGAAACGAAAAGGCATTTATTCCATTTTATGAAATTTTAAAGAACATTAAATTTAAAAAAAAAAAAAAAAAACTACAGAGGAGAGCGAATAACTGAAATTCAGATCATGCTCGGCTTAAACCACTTGATTGCCTGCTTATGCAGTGTGAATGACATCTCTATGGTCGCTGATATATGTATTTTGTTCTAGGGTCCACAATAAGACCCTTTCCTCCATTGACTTCAAGGTCATGCCTGCAAAAAAAAAAAATAGCGCCCACAGGTTGTAACCCACAATTATTCTCCCAACTTCCTTAGGACACCATATAGTCGCAAGCAAAAGAAAGTGAAATCAGTTTAAAAAGGAAAATGGAAATTTTTGTCATCATATCTGTAACTACCTTAAACTCATGCTAAATATGATGATCAAACTTTTCAAGTGGAATCTTTATTTTCCTTATTAAATCTAAGGAATTTGACGGAAAAATGTAATAAAATTTAGGGATTGAATTCCGTGTCTGGCTGCGTAACATACACTAGTGCCTCCCTGTGTCTCTCTCTCCTCCCACAATAGAGGGGCAGATATGTGATTTCAGAGGGTGGGAGATAGACACAGGGAGGCGCTAGCTATGCTATGCAGCCTAGCAGCGTTCTTTCTCCCTAAAATTTAATAACCAGATTTGCAATGTTCTAGAGTTAGTTACAGTGGTAATGGTCACAAAGGTCTCCGTTTCAGTTTTGATTTAATTTCACTTCCCTTCGCTTTCTTTCTCATGCAGCCAGACGGATCCTTCATCAGGGGAGAGAGACATAAGATCAAAATGTTTCTAAAACAGTCTGGGGATTAAATCATTCAAGGAAAAAGGTCCGTGGTGTGAATGATCTGATGATCCAAATGGATTCAAAACAGGAATATTTCAGTTTGTGGGTATCACTCAAGAACCGCAGTCGGATTGCCGGATCCAATAGGTACTTAAATAAACCGATATGTAGCATAAGCAGATTGCAATTTGGACCCACCCACAAAAAACAGGGCATGCCAAAAGACATTAATTGCCTGCCCAGCCCTGTTTGCACCCCTTTAAAGGCAATAGGGAAGAAGCACAATCAATCATATGAAACGAAAGAACAGAAAAACTCAACTGGAACACAAAATCAGGGATGGTCAACTGCTCACGAGGAACGTATCTGAATAGCTGCAGAAGTCGATCGACATATACAACTTTCTTCCACACCTAAAGATAAAGAAATTAGCTTCAGGCACAATTGAATGCAGGTAATTTACCAATCAATTGATAAATACGGAAACACTTAAGACGTACCACAGCATCTACAAACAATTGCAGAGCAAGAATTGCTGCCTTCAATCCAAACGTTGGATGAAGTACATATATTGCCTACATCAAAGGAGAAGAAATCAGAATCAGAGAACAAAGTGATTCTAGACAGATGGGATACTTGAGGTGCATACATGCAGGTTTCGCTGGTGCTTCCGACCAAGAATTTGTTGCATTCTCCTCATCCACCCCAGGTCTGGTTGACTGTCATAGTCCACAAACAAAATTAAAGAATGATATGATGAAAAGCTGAAGAGATTTCACATATTTAAAATGCAGACCTCCCTCTTAACTTAAATGGTAATATAAAAGATTTCCAAAAGTTCACTCAGATTTTTTTCAGGCAGCGTCACTTGATAGCATTTCCCACTAACAACTAACATATCAAGTGCCTTGGTTGTGAAAAGAGACAATGTCCTTGCTGGAAGCAGGGAAACATCAGTTTTTCTTTTCGTTTGGTTCTTTTCTTTTGGGTTGGGGGATTTGATGTGGATCCAGGGTCCTGAAACACTATTCAAATTGCTTATGAGCCCACACAATTATACGTTACACAAAGGAGAGGAACCAATGGCACTTTTGCAAAATTTCAGTAAATTTAAGGACCTTCTTGAATAAGAAACAAAACAGAAAGAGATTTGGGTCAATTCTACTTGATATTAATGACTCTAAAATAAAGGGAACTAAATTTAAAAAAAAAAAAAGCAAATTACGTAAGTCCCAAAATATTCCTATTTCTAACTGCATCAGGCTTGCTAGGAGAGGAGGAGAGACTGGGGGGGCGTTAGTGTAAGAGATTTTCATGTTGGCGCTTCCAAAAGATTTGAATATTTCCAGCAAAGATCTGATATGACATTTCTCTATAGAAAAAAAAAATGCGCACCAGCAACACTTATCACACGGGGAGACACAAGCTCCAAATTTTTTTACAATAATGACAATCATTGGGAAAATTTTCCCACAGAGCTGTTTAGGAAAGGATCTCCTTACGGGTAGACCTAGTTTCACCATATGGGAAGAGTGATGTAGCAAATCTTACTGTCGGATATCTATAAAATGGTCAGAATTGGCCATGTGTCAAATTTCTGACTCAAATTCAAACATTTTCCCTACTAATGCCATACCCTCCAACAATGTATGTCGACACACCCCCACTATAGTCTTGTTAACCCTTTTGGTAGTCCCAGATTTTTCATTTCCTTGTTATGCCAGCCGGAAAACTTGGCTTGTTATTAATTTGGCAACATGTTTGTTGATATTGATTGAGGAGTTTGGTGGAGTTTAGCTTTCTGAATCCATAAACAGTCACCGTCATTGGTACTTTAACCCTATAGGTAGGTATCGGTGGGGCTTGCATAATGTCATTGTAGTTAAGGCTGCATTGAAGTAGCGCTTTTCTTTTCGAAGATATACTGAAGTACCAAAGGCGAACAGGGCTGTTAGAAAGGGGAACCTGGGGTCTACTGGTCCAAAAAATTGCAGCAAGATCTGACCTTCCATGTGGCAGGACTAGGTGACCATTATGGAGATTCTTTCCTAAATGGACATTTAAGAAATCCGGGTCCACAATATTTTGTCAATATATAAGTCTCCAGAAGATAGCAGTCAGCAAATAGAATTGATCTACGCATGACACACTTAGTTACATAATTCATGTAGAAGTAAATAGCCTCATTTTATTAATTGTTACTGCAAGACAATTATACCATACTTACACTTGTAAGGACGCTGCAGAGTGGAAGTAAACAATAGTGTAAGGCTTCTGTATTATGGGCTCAAACTCCTGAAAATTTTAATGGTCAACAGAACAGTTTTAAGTCCAAAAAGATTAACATAAAACTTGAACCACAACAAAGAAAGAATTAAAGTCGTCAAAAATAGAAACATGCATTTGGAAACATTTAATCAAGCAGGAAAGAAAAGGGAAAAAATTAAGGAATATATATATATAGGGATTCAGCAAGACGTGGATCTAAGATGATTGTAGCTATAAAAACTCTCAGAAATTTTGACAGCTTAGTAGGACAGGAGATTTCATGAGCTACCAATCCTGCAATGAAGCAAGACACAGTTTGATACCTTTACTATGTAAAGCACAAACCGCTCTAGATCAAGACAACGAAGCAGAAAATGAGCGCCCACAACAACCATTACAGGACGCCCCTCACTGTCTACACCACCACGATATCTGAAATGGCAAAAACGAAAAGCTATATAAAATACCAGAACCTCAAAATGGCAGTAGAGACCACTTAAGCTGACTTTATTCAAAATATAAGAAACTTACACATGGTAATAGAAATCATATTGCACTAAAAATGATGGCCTAGATAACCAATGACATTAATTACACAGTAAAAGAAGACTTCCAAAAGCAATACAAATTAACATAACATGATGTGTGAAATCAATAAAAATATAAAATCAGTGAAGAGAAATATAACACATAAACTTACACAATCTTCATTTCTGCAATTTCAGAAAGATTAAGAGAATTTGCTTTAGCGAGGTATCTAGAATGAAGTGAATATTCTTCAGCAGCAGACAAAGGAGGGCCACCAAGATCACCAAACCCAAGCAATTTAGCACAATTAAAACTGCTCTGTGCTTGAGCAGCTTTCTCCCACTGCTCCTTGCGCCTCTGATCAGGATCTTTCATCAGGGACATAAATGCAGGATCCAGATAGGATTGCAAATATGATGAATTCCTGTCAACATTATAATCTTCCAGTGAGAAGTCAATCAGTGGAAAAGGAGAAGAGACCAAGCAATAAAATACGGATTTCCACTACAGGAGAACCAAAGGGCCCTTATGCGTAATATAAGGAAAACACTCTTTGGAGCAAGAAATATACAACTTACAGTGCATTATAAGCTAAACTCACACAGAGAGAGAAGCTCTGTATGTCAATTCCATAAAATTATTTATGAGATGGAGAGGGACAAAATATCCAAAAAGAGAGGAAACAACTGGGGAGAAATTAATTGCTCAACAAGCACATGGCTGCTGCAGCTCATCCGTTCACTGCAATACATCCAAAATCCCCTGAACAAATGTGCTCCAGCGCTATTTTGCATCAGAAAGTAAAGTTATTCATGAATTTAGTCATTTTGTGCTCAAGGACTGAATGACCTACCTAGTAAACCTGATATAATTGGCCACCCTCATAAACCAATAAACTGACCAGAATGGTTTAATTTGCCAGTTTCATCGGAACTAATCTAAAGAACCATTATCACAGATATCATAAAATAAATTGTCCAGATAAACAATTATAGATTACCAAGACTCAAAAGAAACCTTAGAGCCATATAAACTCTATTTAACTAACCAGCTACCTATAGCTACCTATAACAATCAGGAAAACATTTCCACCAAAACCCTACATCAACTTTAAACAAAACTTTCTTGATATCTTACCACCATGTCCCTACTACATTCTTTAACTTGCAGTCGTAAACCCTCTCAATAGGCTAACCAATATCCTTTCCAAATGCCGGCCTTCTAGAAGACCCATCCTCCCCTTTGACAAGGAATGTATCTGGGTCAACATGTCCTCTGGTTCTACCATTTGTGACATTATAGGAAAACTAGCTTTTTGTGCTACTATCAGCCACCTCTGGATGGGGCACAACATTCGTAGATGGACCCCCAAATCTCGATCTCTGAATAAGATTTGGAAAGCTATCTCCTTTGGTGTTGCCTCCAAAGCCCAGTCGCTCCTCTCTCCATAACCGCCCAGTTCCTATTTCCCTCAGAAACTCCCACATCATTACTTCTTAGAACCTATAGGTTGACATCTTCCAACCCCCTTGACCGATGCGTGGCCTACCCTCTTCCCTCTTTATGGTTTTGTCTCGGCTCGGAGCAAGTTGGAGATTTTGAGTTTTATTTTTATTTATTTATTTATTTATTTATTTTTATGTTCTGTAGTGTTGTTTGTTGAGCTCCTCTTTGTTTGGCTGCTCTTTGTTGGCTTTTGCCTCCTTCCCCCCCTCCCTTGTATAGTCTTCTCTTGGTAATGAATTATTTATTCATCCAAAAAAAAAAAATCCATGCAACCATATATCTCCATTATATTCCATTAAATATCCCCATTTTCTTTAATAGCAACCCTAAACCATCTCAATATGCTAATCGATACCCCTACAACCAAATGGTTGTCAAATGAAGCAATCATAGTGGACCACCAGCTAAGACCATTCACTTAAACAGGTCCTAGGCTCTAGCTTCATAGGAAAACCACAGTTCCTTCACTTGGTAAGAGATTATTCTGGTTCCATAACAATCCTTGCACCTCAATGCATGCCTTATCTTGCATAAAAATGTAATAGCAGATGTTACTATCACTTTATTGACACTAATTTTTTGAATCAAACTAATATATCTAAAGACATCCATCCAACACTTGAGAAAAAAAAAAGCAATGGAGGTGTCTAAGAAATTAGAGCCTTGCAGGTGTAACAGCCAAACCAAATGTGTTACTCTATTGATGGTGATCATAGATGTATTCAGTAGCATGAGGAATGATTTACCTTTTTTGTTCAAATTCAAGCATTTTTTGTACATTCAAAAGAATAGCTAATCAATTATCTCTTTGCTCGGTTTCTTGGCACATGGGGAATTTCCTTTTCTCATCAATGAAACTTGTCAGGAAAAGAGATGCTAAAGTTATTTGAAGTAAAAGCTTTTTGAAGCAAGTAATAAAAAAAAAAAAAAAAACAAAAAACAAAAAACAAAAACAAAATGTTCAACAAGCCCACCAATGCCGAACAACGCAAAATCAGCTCAAGATCTGACTAGTTTCAGTAATAAATTACTACACCTTTTTATATAGAAAGTTATCGCCTTCACTATGCAGTATAAAAGCATAAAAAGTATCAGTGTAATACAAGGATCTAGTTTCACATCATAAACACATCCATTTCAATAACCATGGGGTTAATTCCTCACCAACTATCTTACTAAAAGATGATAATAAAAGATACGGAGTTCCACTGACCGTCTCATTGTCAATCCAACACCACTGACAGGAAGATCTGCTACATCCATGGGGGGTTTAGGAGCTGTACTAGTTACAGCAGGCAAAGGTTTGATTCTGATTTTCCGTTCATCTAATATTGTCTCACCATTCTCATCCCCAACATCCGCAGGAAGCTTCGACACTGCAACTTCTTCCTCATGTTTATCCCGGGGGAAGTAAAGTGGAAGTAGTCTGCAAGGTAAAATGGATTATGAATAAAGAAGCCACCAATAGAATTCACAGTATAAACCAAAAATATGTGCTAATAACAGTATTATTTATTGGTATAATGTCCTTTACACAGTCCACCTAGTTCTGCCATGTGGTAGGATGACGTGGCAATACGAACCATTGTATAGATAGGGCAAGGTCTGGATGTGAAACCCAGGTCACAATACCCTATTTGGGTTCGCAATGGGCCCACCCAGATGATACACAACTCAAATAGTGAGTGAATCTGTAAATTAATGAAGTTCAAACTTACATGGGAAGGAGTCCATTCTATGTAAGTGGAAATAGAGTTACAAGTGAGGGGGGCAGTCTTGAAATTAAAAGTAAATTAACGACCAACAACAACAACTCAGCCTTATTCAAACTAAATGGAGTCAGCTACATGGATCTGTGCAATGGCAAGATAAGAAAAAATAATATTAAAAGGAAAGAAACAACAACAAGAAGCCAACAACCACTCAGTAGAACCCGCCTAAATGGGATCGGCTGCATGGTTCCTAGCCCTCCAATCAGCCCTATTCAAGGTCATAATTGGGACAGGAACTAAACTATGTATGTCTTTCCTCACTACTACTGCTATGGTCATTTTAGGCTACCACTAACTCTTTTAGCTCCTTCAATCTGAATCTGATCACTCATACTTACTGGTGCATCCCAAGGCCTCCGTTGAACATGGTCATGCCACCTCAAACAACTTTCTTAGAGCTTATCATGAATCGGGGCAACTCCCAAATCAGATCTAATACAGTCATTTCTTACTTTATCCTTTCTAGTTTTGCTGCAAATCCATCTCAACATCCTCATCTCTACTACACATAGCTTATCCATATGGCTCTTCTTAATTGACATACATTCTACTCCATATTTCATAATCGTTCATTCAACTATCTTATAGAATTTTCCTTTAAGCTTTATAGCAATATGTCGGTCACAAAACACTCCAGACACACCTCTCCACTTCATCCATCATACTTTAACTCTCTGTGAAACATCATCCTGTATATCACCTTCTTTATTTATGGTTGACTCCAGATATCCAAAATAATCACTTTGTTAAATCTCTCTAGGGGTGTCAAAACTGGGACCGAACCGGTTAGGCCAACCGAAACCGATATGGCATATCGTATCATATTTTGGACTGGGGTAGTGTAACCGTGGACCGAACCAAACCAAAACCGAAAACTGAAATAACCCGACACGAGAACGAACTGAATAAAACCAACATCAACCTATATAAATAGCTTCATGTTATTTCCCAATTGTGATTTTTTTCCCACTGAAAACAAACTCCAAGTTTTAAAACTACTAGTAAAATATACTCGGTCATTATGTTTCCCAAACTACACAAAAGGTCTCTCCGTGGGAGTTTCCCATGTGACTTCTAAAATTTAAATTTTTAAAATTCTTTGGTCTGTAATAATATCTTAAAGATAACATCCATGCCATCTTTGACTATAACAACTTCTTGATGCCAATCCCTGGTTCCATCACATTTCATCCATGTTTCTAATACTTTCCCCCAATCTTAAAGAATGCCTAAGTAAAATTATGTGACAAAGCAATCATGGAGGTGCGACCCATTTCCATCATTCCAACACAAGGAAGTTGTGGTCACTCCCACTGTTGTTGATGACGAGAATAAATAACAAAACTGCACAGAATTGAGAATTTGGGATCTGGTTTATGCAAGTGGTCTTCCACAAGAAACCGAAACCAACCCAATAGCACACTAATAAGGAAACCAAAACTAAACCGGTGTCCCTTAGCAGATCATGTTTTGGGCTCTCATTCTCACATCAAAACCGATAAAACCAAACTGAAGCAAGTCCAAACCAACCGATTGACACCTCTGACTCTCTCCTCAATTTTACCATATCATTATCCATGTTAGTGTAACTGAACTTACATTCCATGTACTCCCTCTTCGTTCTATTTATCTAAAGACCTCTTGATTCCAAGGTTGATCTCTATAACTCCAACTTAGTGTTAATCCCTGCTTTTGTCCCATCCACCAAGACAATATCATCAGCAAAAAGATACCCCATCTTGAATGTTCCTGGTTAAATCATCCATGACAAGCACAAACAAATAAGGGCATAAAGCATATCCTTAATGTAGCCCAATTGTAATTGGAAACTCACTGCCTTCACCTCCCATGGTTTTCATACGAGTCATCACGCTCTCATACATATCCTTAATTATATCCACATAATTACTCGACATCCTTCCCTTAAGTACATGCTAGGTTAACTCTCTATGAATTCTGCTATAGGCCTTTTCAAGGTCAATAAAGACTATATGAAGATACTTTTTGCAAGCCCTAAATCTTTCCATAAGCCTCCTAAGTAAATAGCTTCTATCATGGATCTACCTGGCATGAAACCAAATTAGTTCTCTAAGAAAGTAGTTTCTCTTCTCAAGTGGGATTCAATAAGCTTCGCCCACAATTTTATAATATGATTTACCAGTTTTATGCCTATATAGTTATTGCAACTTTGGATATCACCTTTATTTTTGTAGATCGGAACTACAATCTTCTCCTTCAATTATCTAACATTTTCTTTGTGCTCAAAATCTTATTCAAAAGATTAGTTAACCAAGATACTCCACATAATCCTAAGCTCTTCCAATTTCTCTTAGAACCTCATCAGGGCTAGGTGTCTTGCCGACTTTCAACATTCTTAAGGCTTCTTTAACTTTTAGTCCTCCGCCACTCCAAACTTCCGTATATATCTATGACAAGTGGTGTCTTGATGAATAATGCAATCTTCTAGTCAATTCCTACTCAAACTATCTCTATTTACTAGTTTGCAAAAATACTCGTCCCATCTCTTTATAATGTCCTCATCCCTTATTAGCACTCT
Organism: Macadamia integrifolia; assembly: GCF_013358625.1. Classification (NCBI taxonomy): domain Eukaryota; kingdom Viridiplantae; phylum Streptophyta; class Magnoliopsida; order Proteales; family Proteaceae; genus Macadamia; species Macadamia integrifolia. Next base: position 15,779,111 of record NC_056560.1, read on the forward strand.
ACCATCATCACTTTTAATACATCTAACATTATCGAGATCTCTACTCTTCCTTTCTCTCATTTTCTCTATTTTATAAATAGCTTTTTTCCCTTCCTTATTGTTCAAATTATTATAAAGGTCATCATATTTTTTTGCAATTGCTATCCCCACAATCTTCTTAGCTTCATTTCTGGAAAAATTATACCTTTTTTTATCCTCCAACTCATTAGTCCTTTGCTATGTCTTAAAACTAGCTTTCTTAGTCTTAATGACTATCTAGACCTCATCATCCCACCACCAAGTCTCCCTAGGGCATAATGAATACCTTTTGCTTCCCCTCGAACATTTTTAGCAACCTTCTTAATACAGATTGTCATCTCGTTTCACATCGTATTGGTGTCTCCCTAGAGTCCCACTTTCCTTGTTTGACCACTTTATCAATAATGTATACAGGGCAACTCCTTTTAATCTCCACTACCTTAACTTCGGCAAATGGGTACGTC
>NC_056560.1:15779692-15784929 GCF_013358625.1 Macadamia integrifolia
ATTAAATACAAGTTTTGAAATCGGTTTTGATGGTTCCAGCTCTAGTCGGTTCCAAACTAATCTTTCAATTATAGAACTATTGGGAGATCGTCCCGTTTATTAATCTATTCCAAAATTTAGATTCAAAATCGGACTAATAACTTAAGCGGTGGTTTGATTTCAATCCGATTCCCAAATCTGGTCCTAAATTAACACCCTGAGAATAATGAGTGCATCAAAGTTTATCTATATTTTTGGGGGGAAGTGAGTCCCGTTTATACCAGGGGATTTAAGACAAGTTTGAAAAGTGCACCAAACGAGCACCGACATTATTGCGTGGTTAGTTTGAAAGGTCCATAAACAAAACCTCCTTGTGTCAAAGTCTGTTACAAGAAAGTTGTTGCATGGCGGAGAAGAAGAATGATTTGGATTTATTACAGAGAGGGAAGAAAGTTATCGATCAATCGAAGATGGGGGATTTGGATCCTCTTCGTAGATCCAAATCCCCCATCTTCGATTGATCAATAACTTTCTTCCCTCTCTGTAATAAATCCAAATCAGAGCCATCGATAACGGATGGTCGGATCATTGTTGTCATACCGATTTTGAGGGTGTGCTGGCGGGCCCAAATTTGGTATCAGAGCCGGTCGGCCCTGGGGAAAAAATGTGCGTGTCTATCCTGTGCGATCCACGTTTTAGTCCCACATCGCCCAGTTTGGATGCCCCCTCTGTGCTTAAATGACAAAGCCCTACCTTTCCCTGATAAGCCGGTTTTGAGGGTGTGCTGGCGGACCCAAATTTGGTATCAGAGCTGGTCGGCCCTGGGGAAAAAATGTGTGTGTCTATCCTGTGCGATCCACAGCGATTTTGAGGGTGTGCTGGCGGGCCAGGAAGAGGACAATGCCGTGGAAGGAAAAGGAAAATCCAAGAACTAGGAAGGTTCGTTTATTCACTCTAAAAATCAAAGAAAATTAGGAAGAGGACAATGCCTGTCTACCACGTCTATGCCGTGGAAGGAAAGGAAAATCCAAGAACTAGGAAGGTTCGTTTATTCACTCTAAAAATCAAAGAAAATTAGGAAGAGGACAATGCCTGTCTACCACGTCTATGCCGTGGAAGGAAAAGGAAAATCCAAGAACTAGGAAGGAAGGTGGATCCCGTTAACTCTGAAACTGCCTAACTTTCTCTAGTCCGCGGCTGCACAGAGTGTCGGGCGGTTAGGAGCCTCCAAGAACTAGGAAGGTTCGTTTATTCACTCTAAAAATCAAAGAAAATTAGGAAGAGGACAATGCCTGTCTACCATGTCTATGCCGTGGAAGGAAAAGGAAAATCCAAGAACTAGGAAGGAAGGTGGATCCCGTTAACTCTGAAACTGCCTAACTTTCTCTAGTCCGCGGCTGCACAGAGTGTCGGGCGGTTAGGAGCCTCTTGGGGCACGTGTCCAAATGCACCTTACTCCTCACTATAGAGGATGTGATCTCCATAAATAATCAAATATCTATCCACAGCTATAAGTATACAAATAAAAAATATGAACCAAATACTTCAAAAAGAAAGTCTTCACTAACAAGCATTCCAATAAATCTAAAATTTCAAAATTCGTATCACCACTATCAAAATATATGATTAAATACAAGTTTTGAAACCGGTTTTGATGGTTCCAGCTCTGGTCGGTTCCAAACTAATCTTTCAATTATAGAACTATTGGGAGATCGTCTCGTTTATTAATCTGTTCCAAAATTTAGATTCAAAATCGGACCAATAACTTAAGCGGTGGTTTGATTTCAATCCGATTCCCAAATCTGATCCTAAATTAACACCCTGAGAATAATGAGTGCATCAAAGTTTATCTATATTTTTGGGGGGAAGTGAGTCCTGTTTATACAAGGAGATTTAAGACAAGTTTGAAAAGTGCAGCAAACGAACACCGACATTATTGTGTGGTTAGTTTGAAAGGTCCATAAACAAAGCCTCCTTGTGTCAAAGTCTGTTACAAGAAAGTTGTTGCTTGACTGAGAAGAAGAATGATTTGGATTTATTATAGAGAGGGAAGAAAGTTATCGATCAATCGAAGATGGGGATTTAATAAATCTATTTTTCACAATATATATGGGCCCAATTTCAATGACCCAACATTGTTTAGAGTTAGACACCAATTATACTACCAAATTACGCCGTGTCATTCTAGAGAATCCTTGTTTTGTTTCCCACATTGTTATCTTTTCTTTTCTCTATTGATATACAATTTTTCTTGTGATTTCTTATTTCTTCATTTTTTGATCTCATATAAAATATCAACAATCAATTGAAATCTCCTATAAACTTCTACTAGAGATGAATTAGAAATTCTACACTTCCACTTCAACCCACCAAAATCACTTAAGATATCAAATATAAAATATTGAAGTGAACTTCTTCACTCTTCATTGTGAAGCATAGAAAAACCCTTGTCATTAATATAAAATATTGATCAAAATTGGAAAACCAATTGGTGGACTAGATGTCTTACCCCCTTCAAGATTCATAACCTAATCCAAATCAATTTTGGTTGAATCAATTCTTATTTGTGGTCCTAAAGCTTTATCTATGATCTTTATCCCTACGGACCCTGCATGAAGAGCAATTAGAGTGAATAGCTGAACCCAAGAAGTCTTAACACATCATCTGTCCATTCTTTCTATAATCCATCCCAGACCAAACTGTTTGTTGGACCACATGAAAAAAGCCACAATCTCTTGTTGCAATGAATAGACGTTGAGGCCAGTGAGAGATACACCACACTAATCTCTTCATGGTTGCTTTGCTGTGGAAACAAATGCCTTTCACAACTGGAAGTTATGGTAAAACTTATTAAACCAGACAGACAAGGAAAGTGACAACAGAGGAGACAGAGAGACATTGATGAATTGGAAAGAAACCCCATCTTACACCGAAAAATTCAGAGTATCTACTCTCATTAACTCCCCACACTTCCACCCACTTACACAGAAAATATTAAAGAGGGGGTATCTTTCTAAAATATATTTATTTAATTCATTCTTAAAGAAGGGATTGAATAAATGAGAGTAAGGAGATATAACTCTCACCATTTGGACCATCTGGGACAGAAACAGAAAAGAACATATAGAACAGAACAGAACAGAGCAGAGCAGAAGTGTTCAATGAAATGGAGGATTTGATGAGAGGGAAGTCATGTAAAAGGAAACAAACACTTTCATTAGAATCTCAAAGATCAATCTGCCAAAAGGTCAAAGTGTTTCTGGGTTTTCATTCTATGAATCTCATTGAAAGTTTTACATACTCTTGATGGACCACCAACACAAAACCTCCTGTTGGGGTGGTCCTGTCTCCTGTCGAGCCAAAACAATGGAATTATTTTTTGTTTTTTATATAAAAAATACAGAAAATATACTTTTCTTCGTTCTATAAAATAGATAAAATACATATGGTAATGGGATTGGTGGCCCAAAGAGGTTCAGCTCCTGGGTGATGGTGGGCATATGAGGGCATGCTTCATCGTCATATTAAAATATGATAATCAAATTCTGACAGTCAAAGAAAGGCCGTAATTCTTGACCCGAGCTCTAAGGATGAGTGGTTACCTTTAATAGCCTTTGATTGGTAATCATCGATCAGGGTCCTCAATTAGACCGGCCGGGGCCAATTGCTTTTCACCCAAAATCTTCGAATTTTCAATTATCTCAACACTTTACTTGCAGTCCCTCCCTTCTTTTCCCCTTTTCACTTGTTCCTGGTTTTGTGTTGCATTCCCCAAGAATGGACTTCATATTTGGACCATTCTTCCCTCTGGAAAAGAAAAGCAAGAAAAAAAAAAGCCCCACTTGGATGTTTCAGATTATTATGTAATGAGGATGAGATTCTCAAGACATAGAAGTATGAACCATAAAGTCACCATTTAAATTTTAATTCTTTGTTCCATCCGGTGGTCCACTCAATCCAGTCCAGAACAGTGGCAGGCTAAGGCTTAAGCCTAAACACACAGGAATTGAAGTTTTGAACAACTTACCATCAACAAAGACCCAGATGACCATTGCAGAGTATTGAGATGGGAGGAAGAAGAACAAGAACATGTACAGTAGATGATATATGATGACCAAGAGATTTTAATTCTCAATTTCATTACTCTTGGAATTGGAGATCTACATTTACAATCTTCTCATAATAAAGCTTAACCACAGCCACAAGATAAATTCAGTAAAAACTGATCACAATCACCCCAACCAACCCCTCTTTCCCAAAGAACTACTACCCAAAAATTCCCCCAAAAAAAGAGTAAAATTATGCATACTTAGTGGTGGGTGGTAATGTAGCACCTCAGCCTACTGAGCCATCTCCTCTCACACACACCCCTCCCTCAACAGTTACATTGGGACTAAAAAAACTAAGGGGCCCTATGAATAGAAACAGAAACCCCACAATATATAGGTTCAAATGGAAAAAGCCCTTTTAAAATAAGCCCTCTCATGTTGACCCAACACTGACCTCTTACACATGGTTATATACTATTCTAACAGTCTTTAGACTACTAAAAGATAATTCTAAACCTAGCAACGCTAGCTAGCATAACATATATCCCATCCCTACCACAGTTCTCTAGCGGAACTGTGCCCCACTAAAGGTCTGGCCAAAGGACCAGCTAGCAGGGCAACATTATAAGAAACCAAACTTCTCCCATCACTGGTGGTGACCTTGAAAGAAAGGCTCTGTCCTTTCAGTAAGCTGTTGCTCTGCCAATTCTGGCCCCAGTTTCTTGACATTGGTTGCCACCCAGTCCTTGATCCTTTGATGGTAACAGAATGGACATCACCAGCACCTCCAACATTGGTGATGAGGACCAGGTTGAAGTAGGAGTGGCTATTGATGGTGAACCTGATGCCTCCCCTCTTCCTGCATGGACCCCTACAACATAACCAAGAGAGAAACCCTCAGCACCTCCATTGACGTAATAAATGAAGAATGGACAGTTAAAAAAAAAAGTCTATTAAGGGGTAAAAATGGAAACCACGTGAGAAAAAGTTGAGAAAATGTGTGGAACAAGAAACCTGATCTACATAGAAAAAAAGAGGCCCAGATCACCAACCATGTAAAGTTATGGGGTATCCAACTTCCAACCTCAAAGAGAGGGTTGCATTTGAAGTTGGAGGGCCACTTGTTACGGAATAATACACACTAAAATTTTGGCTTTCGGTCAAATCTACACCTCAAAACACTCTTCACAATCTCATTAAATTATTTCC
>NC_056560.1:15784949-15844861 GCF_013358625.1 Macadamia integrifolia
TTTTTTTTTTTTTTTGTCTCATATGAAATATCAATTATCAGTTTAAATTTCCCTATAAACTTCTAGTAGAGGTGAACTACAAATTCCACACTTCCACTTCAACTCACCAAAATCACTTGAGATGTCAAATATAAAATAGTGAAGTGAACTTCTTCACTCTTCATGGTGAAGCATAGAAGAACCCTCATCATTAATATAAAACATTGTTCAAAATTGAAAAACTAGTTAGTGGATTATATGTCTAACCCCTTCAAGATTCATAACCTAATCCAAATCAATTTTGGTTGGATCAATTCAGTCACGAAATCAATTCTTATTTATGATCTTTATCCCTAGGGACTCTGCATGAAGAGCAATTAGAGTGAATAGCTGAACCCAAGAAGTCTTAACACATCATCTGTCCATTCCTTCTATGATCCATCCTAGACCAAACTGTTTGCTGGACCACATGAAAAAAGCCTCCATCTCTTGTTGCAATTAATAGACCTTGAGGCCAGTGACAGATATACCACACTAATCTCTTCATGGTTGCTGTGGAAACAAATGCCTTTCACAACTGGAAGTTATGGTAAAACTTACTAAACCAGACAAGGAAAGTGACAACAGAGGAGACAGAGAGACATTGATGAATTGGAAAGAAACCCCACCTTACACCCAAAAATTCAGAGTATCTACTCTCATTAACTCCCCACACTTCCACCCACTCACACAAAAAATATTAAAGAGTGGGTACCTTTCTAAAATATATTTATTTAATTCATTCTTAAAGAAGCGATTGAATAAATGAGAGCAAGGAGATATAACTCTCAGCATTTGGACCATCTGGGACAGAAACAGAAACAGAAACAGAAACAGAACAGAGCAGAGCAGAAGTGTTCAATGAAATAGAGGATTTGATGAGAGGGAAGTCATGTAAAAAGAAACAAACACTTTCATTAGAATCTCAAAGATCAATCTGCCAAAGGTCCAATGTGTTTCTAGGTTTTCATTCTATGAATCTCATTGAAAGTCTTAAATACTCTGATGGACCACCAACACAAAACCTCCTGTTGGGGTGGTCCTGTCTCCTGTCGAGCCAAACAATGGAATTATTTGTTGTTTTTTATATGAAAAATACCGAAAATATACTTTTTTTCCTATAAAATAGATAAAATACATATGGTAATGGGATTGGTAGCCTAAAGAGGTTCAGCTCCTGGGTGATGGTGGGCATATGAGGGCATGCATCATCGTCATTTTAAAATATGATAATCATATTCTGACGGCCAAAGAAAGGCCGTAATTCTTGACCCGAGCTGTGCTGCATTCCCCAAGAATGCACTTCAGACTTGGACCATTCTCTTCTCTCGAAAAGAAAAGAGAGAAAAGAAAAAACCCCAATTGGATGTTTCAGATTATTATCTAATGAAGATGAGATTCTCTAGACACATGGAAGAATGAACCCTAAAGTCACCACTTAAATTTAATTGTTTGTTCCATCTAGTGGTCCATTCAATCCAGTCCAGTACAGTAGCAGGCTTAGGCTTAAGCTTAAGCTTAAGCACACCGAAATTGAAGTTTTCAACAACATTGACAAAGACCCAGATGACCATTGGAGAGAATATTGAGATGAGGGGGAAGAACAAGAACAAGAACAAGAACAAGTACAGTAGATGATATATGATAACCAAGAGATTTTAACTCTCAATTTCATTACTCTTGGAATCGAAGATCTACATTTACAGTCTTCTCATAATAAAGCTTAACCACAGCCACAAGACAAATTCAGTAAAAACTGATCACAATCACCCCAACCAACCCTTCTCTTTCCCAAAAAACTACTACCCAAAAATTCCCCCCAAAAAGAGTAAAATTATGCATACTTAGTGGCGGGTGGTAATGTTGCACCTCAGCCTACTGAGCCATCGCCTCTCTCACACACACCCCTCCCTCAACAGTTACATTGGGACTGAAAAAACTAAGGGGCCTTATGAATGGAAACAGAAACCCCACAATATATAGGTTCAAATGGAAAGAGCCCTTTTAAAATAAGCCCTTTCTCATGCTGACCCAACACTGACCTCTTACACATGGTTATATACTATTCTAACAGTCTTTAGACCACTAAAAGATAATTCTAAACCTAGAAACACCAGCTAGCATAACATATATCCCATCCCTACCACAGTTCTCTAGCGGAACTGTGCTCCACTAAAGGTCTGGCCAAAGGACCAGCTAGCAGGGGCAACATTATGAGAAACCAAACTTCTCCCATCACTGGTGGTGACCTTGAATGAAAGGCTCTGTCCGTTGAGTAAGCTGTTGCTCTGCCAATTCTGGCCCCAGTTTCTTGACATTGGTTGCCACCCAGTCCTTGATCCTTTGATGGAAACAGAATGGACATCACCAGCACCTCCAACATTGGTGATAAGGACCAGGTTGAAGTAGGAGTGGCCATTGACGGTGAACCTGATGCCTCCCCTCTTCCTGCATGGAACCCTACAACATAACCAAGAGAGAAACCCTCAGCACCTCCATTGAAGTAATAAATGAAGAATGGACAGTTAAAAAAAATAAAAGTTGCATGATTTTCTATCAAGGGGTGAAAATGGAAACCACACATCAGAAAAAGTTGAGAAAAGGTGTGGAAGAAGAAACCTGATCTACATAGGAAAAAAAAAAGGAGAAAAAGAGGCCCAGACCACCAACCATGTAAACTTATGGGGTATCCAACCTAAGAGAGGGTTGCATTTGAAGTTGGGGGGCCACTTGTTACAGAATGATACACACTAAAATTTTTGGCTTTTGGTGAAATCTACACCTGAAACACTCTTCACAATCTCATTAAAGTATTTCCACCAAAAAATTCTAATTTAAAATAGTGGTCATTGGGTTTAAAAAGTGAATTTATTTTCTTGTAAACAGTGCATGAAATTTTTGATAAACCCAAATGTCCACTACATTGCTTTGACTAGTATACCTTCTTTTGTTTTCATGATAAAAAACAGTGGCAAGATAAGAAAGAAGAAAAATAAAGGCCATCCCAACGACTAACACCCTCAAACAGAGTACACCAAATGGCTACCATGCGAGAATTTCAAGCAAATGTTGCTACACAGATGAGGAACAAAGAAAGAGGAAGGCAAAATGGGAAGAAAAAAACAAACCTTCTGTACGCTACAGGTACAATCCCAGATCTGTATTGTGCAATGCGTTGAAAGACAGGCTGAGCGAGATCAAAATGGTGCAGGGGAGGGTTACACCAACCCCCATTGTTGCTTGGGAGGGCATTGTTTGGTGGGCAGAAATTAGTGGCTGTGACAACAATGGAGCCAGGGAGGCACCATTTTCCGTCATTCACACATCTGATCTCAAAACAAGCTCCACAGCTCAAGCCATTGTTGAAGAGGGCAGTGCTCAAAGCTGCAGTGTTAGTCCCATACCCCTGGCTGTACAGGTTTCCATAGCCACAAGCCCCACCTACAAGAAAGTCAAAGAAACAAATATGTGAAATGGGCATTTCTTTAAAATGTGGCTTGGGCTAATAGCCTAACAGACAACAAAAACAAGAAAAGAAGGAAGAAGCAATTTCACATTTTCACTAAATCTTACCCATTGTCCCAGAAGCATCACCCCCTCCATAGAAGGTGGCATGAGCATTAATCCAACCTCCTCCATACCCATAAGCATATGACAGCAATGAGAAAAAACCCACCAATAGAAGCCCCAAAGAAGCCATTTTCCTGCACAAATATAAGTGCAAGGTTTTCAAAGACTAGTTCAGGAGACTAGAAGTGAAACGCAAACAACAATAAGAAAAAGAGAGAAGTGAGTAGTATTACATGAACTTGGGAAGGTTCAAGGAAAGAAGCTGAAGAGAGGAAAAGAGAAAAATCTTGGTGAGAGTGCGGGTGGGTGTGAGAAGCAAATGGGGGGAAGGGGGATTAAATAGAAGTTGGAGGGCCGCGGTGGAGGGAAGGAGGGAGATTTAACTAACGTTTGCAACCAACTGACTCTTCTGAGATGTTGGGACCATAACCCGCGAAGTGTAAAGCGGCTTTGGCCAAGTGTGAAGTGGTTTTGAAACAGTAAAACAAGAGATATTGGGGTTAAAAAGCGGTTTTGGAATGAAAACGCGTGGTTTTGGAGGGAGAATCCCCTAAATCCAAGTGGGGTAAGGTTCTGTTCAAAGTTTGTAACCCAAGAAAAAAGGTGGGGATAGACTGTAGAATGGTTTTGCTCTGCCTGCCTCGGCTGCTCTGAATTCTGATAGTAAAACTGTCAAGTGTCATGGGATGCCCACAGCCCACATGCAAATGGCAGGTATGCAAAGCAACAACCTTTTGCCGCAAATACCCTTTTAGTCTTTTGCAGCCCCTCTTTCTTTTCCCTCTTCCAAACATTCTAAGAACCAATAAAATTCCCCCATCTCACTTTCTTACGCACACAAAAACGGACCAATCAATTTATTCTAAGAATATTATTATTATGGGAAAGGCTGGCACACCGCCCACTGTGTATGGCACTCTAGCCTCGCCACCCCCTGTTTCCTACTCTATATGATGAGCTGTCGTGCCCCTGTTGGTGGTATTTATTAACTTGTCATATACCAGCGTTGTGCCTATTCGTCTTTCATATTATTTATTTGATTTAATTTTTTGATTGGTAAGTTAAAAAGGAAAATATATTTAATTGAAAGATAAAATTAAATAAATATTTTTTATTTTTTATAACCAATTTTGAATAAAATATTAAAAATATATAATATTTGAATCATTGGATGAAATGGGTAAATTATTTAATTTGATTTGAAGGTGAAATTTGACATGTGGTATTTTAAATGACTCTACCCGAAAACAAACTAGAGATATGCCCAATGAAAAAAATAATTCTTTCCAAACATTTTGCTTACTTTATTATGTCACAAAAAAATATTATTCTTGAAATGTAATTATTACTATGTAATAAAAGAGGAAAGATTATTCTATTGTAACATAGTGGTTGTGGGTTCAAGTCATACAATAATTTTTTGCAAAACGGGTGTAAGGTTGAGTATATTATGATTCTTCCTAAACCCCACAATAATGAGAGTTTCGTACACTGAATATGCTATTTTTATAGTTATTACTATTTGGAATTTTCTTATTTTTCATTTCTTAAGATAGATTTCTTTCAAATCATAATTATAGGTTTTATTTATTTTTATCAATTTCTATGTACTACAAAGGAAGAATAAAGATGTCCTAGTGTGGGGTTTTTTAATGAGGGGATACACAAGGGCATCATCAATCAAGGGGATTTTTTATTTTATAGGGGATAAGGCCATCATTATGGAATTGTGTCTAAGCGCACAGGACTTGGGACCAAGCAACGTTCTTTTTCCCATACTATTAATGAAATTTTCTTATTGACACTCTGGGAGGTATCAAAAAAATTTTAATCTTTCTTTATTATTCTATGAGTATGACACAATTTTTCTTTTTAATAAGGATAAAACTTAAATATAGTTGTTTCACATAAAAAAATGTATTAAATGTTGCATCCTTTTTCACCATTGTATTAAATATCATCTTAAATAATTTTTGATGAATTAGACAAAGGGCAATTAGAACTAAAAGTAGATGTCAAGTTGTAAACACTCCCTAAATAAATTTAAAGAAAAAAAAGGTTATGTGGAGCCTCCGCCTAGACATAGGAAGGTTGAAATGACTATCACCCTCTTTGTGAAATGAAAAATCCCACCCATGTTAGATGGCCCCGCATTTTTGTAAGGTAACACATGACTCAACACCTGGGTGCGCACCCCAAGTTACTCTCGACCAGTAATTCTCCTCCTATAAATTTAATGGAAAAAATAAAATAAATTGCTTTTCTTATTAATTTGTATAGAGATTACCTAATGTTCTTCCTTTCTCCTTGATATTTTCACCAACATCAATTTTTGAAATTTTGAAAAGAAATTTCAAATGGAGTAAGGGTGACTAGAAAAAACGCTTCTTGGCTTCTCTAGTCTTCTCTACTTTGATGGTAGAAAGAATTAGCATGAATTATAATGGAATCGTTTATTTTGACAATGTTTTTGGAGAGTGTGAAATGCATTCCTTTCAATAAATAGAAATTTAGCCCACATACATATACCACTCCTACGTAAGCTGGTTGCAGAGATAGATCCTTCAACGCCACGTGGGTGGTGATCAGATCACCACCCTCTTTACATTTGAAGAAGGAAAAAGGAAGAGTTCATCGTCATCATCAGCTCGTGAGCTCTTTTTCTTTTCTTTTATTTTATCTTTTACTAGGTCTTATGCAAGGTAACTTCCCCTCTCCTCAAGAAGTTTGTGGTTTTGAATTCGTCTTTAATGATTTCTATTCAACATTGATATTATCTGATTCATATGTGGGATCAGTATAAATTCATGAGATTTTTTTTTTCTTTACTAACGACGAGTATCCAAGCCTTATGCCTGACTAGTCCCGTGGATTCATACTAACCCATCAACCGCATGGACCAGGTCAATATTGGAGTTAAATGAAAATCATTCAACTTTCACTGAAAGTAATAAAAAGCACTAAACACCCCATGTGAGTGGTCCAAGGTGTGCTTAGTGGGAATCGAACTTAGGAAGTCCGAGTTTACGGCTCGTACTAGTTTGGCTGAACTTAGGACGTTCAAGTTTACGGCTCGTACTAGTTAGGCTAAAGGTCTTGATATCCGTCGTTAGCAAAAAAAAAGATTATAACCAACAGGAATAAGACAAGTAAATGCCCAACAAACACTTTCTTTAAACATTTTCTTTATTTTTTAATTCCAAGATCTACTTATATTCTATAAATAAATAGATCATCAAAAGTAGTTGGAGAATTGTAGAACGGAACTGAAACTTGGTGAGTGGATTGATGAATAAGCATTGATTAGCGAAATCTGCGCCCGACAATCCAGGTGATTGGTAGTTTATTAGTCAACCCATTTATTATTATTAATATTACTAAACAACAATTAAGAATATAAGTAATGTTACCATATATGGGAATTGGGAAAGAAGGTGTATTGCTTATTCTTTGACTACAGTACATAATATAGAACTCTCTCACTCCTTAATCCTTATATTATTTATTTTTATTTTAATTAAAGAACAATTATCTGTGTCTCTTTTTTAATTTGTTCCAAATCTCACTTGAATCTTTTTAAAACTACTTTAAATCAGAATGGGTAACAAAGGTGAAAGCTGGAGAGTAAAATTTGGAGGCTTTTGCTTTTACTGTAACTCTGCAAGTAATAAGAAGGGAATCAAAATGTTAAGGGCGTGTTTGTCATGTTGTGATAAAAATACATAAAATACTATTTTTACTGATCTGACTTTTTTGTATAGGTGTGTTTTTGGAACTATGCTAATTGCTGTTTAAGTCTTTTCTATTTCGAAAGCGATTTCCGTTATTCTCGCGGCTCACACGAAGCAAGAGCACATGCATCGCTTTGGCTTTTTCTTCTCCTTCATCATCTTCTTCCTGTTGTTTGGTTCTTTGTTCTCTGCTGTTCAAATCACACATTTGGCTTTCTGCGTTTTCTGACTTTTCTTTTGCTTTCCAAAACCTATTTCTTCTCTCTGGAGTCGCTGGCACACTCTACAAGAAATTGTGTTTTCGAGAATTACTTTAGAAAGGCAAAAGCTATTACAATTGGAATATTCGTTTCAGAGATGCAATAAACCCCCCACGAGGCTTCCTACTAATTAGTACTTAATTTTAATAATGAGAGATTAGAGTTTTCTTAGGCAATCTCTTCTTACAATTCTGACCGTTGAAAATTGGGGAATGCGATTTGGATTGAGTATTTGTTTGGGCATGTACGTATTCTATAACTCTTAATTTTTTAATACTTAATTGTACCAATTAGTCAATTCAAAATGAGATGAAGTTGACATATCATTTGAAAGACCATAGGATCCACTTATCCACAAAATCACAATCGTTTCTCAGGTACTCTGCATGATAGAATCAAGGCTTGCCATGGTTAATTAAAATGAGAATGGCAATAAAAAAAATTAAAAAAAAAAATCTTCAAATATCTGTTGATTTAAGTGGATGTTTTGATATATAGTTGGGTAGTAAGGTCCTTGGTTTCAAGAATCGGTGTCGTATTGTCATATTGGATCAGTATCAGCTGAAATCCATCAAGATCGATTATCCGTATAGTTTCCGGGGTAAAATAGTAAAAAAAATATTTTTTTTCTTAAAGAGCATAGGCAAAATCAATCAATACGTGTCGATCCGATCCGAATCAATATTGGTATGAGTATCAGCAATTTCGTCCCCTAAATCCATGGTAGGATCATTTCATGTGAGAAAGATAGAGCTAGACATAGCGATGCTAGTATTACCCTATCTTGGCAGCTTAGAGAAACTTTTTCCATTTTTTTAATTATAACTAGATGGAATACAATGAAAGCCATTTTATATCTAATTATATAGGTAAATATCTTAACCAATATCAGCTAAGGAATCTTTACCGAAATTAGACTCTACATCAATTGAATCACTAATGATTTTTCCTGAATGGATCTTGGAACCATATATGAGTAATGAGGAGTGGGGGTGTGGAGAGGGGAGGGATCCATGCTAAATGCCACATTAATCTTTCTCAAACCACCTCTATATTATTGCTCTTTATACCCTCCAACCATAATTTGAAGCCATTCGTTGTTATCACCACTTAAAAATATAAAATAGCTATTTTTATCAATTACGTGTTGAAACTTATATACATATTATGCTCCTCAGTTATAACATATTAATTAATTTGAGTGGTGGCCCTACAATAGGATTTTTGTTAGAGTTAGGTGTTAATAGGTAGTTAACAAATTATAGTCTATTTGGCATTCACATTTAAAGAATAAGCTATCCATTCCATTTCTACTTGTAAAATTTATCAATCAAACTTGATGAAAGATAATATATATATATAGAGAGAGAGAGAGAGAGAGAGAAACTCAATGATTAATAAGTGTTATATCTAATAAGGGATTTTTTTATTGACACCATAGTTTAGCGTGGAGAACCCTAAAGGTGTCACAGATTTGTAACTTTACTTTTTTGTTCTTTATTCTTTATTTTATTTTTATAATTTTTAATACAATATTTAATGGAGGGTAAAGAAGGGGTTTTAAAAGAAAATGAAAATTATTTAATGTAATATTTTTTGTAGTTCTTATCATAGTTGAAAAATCAGGTTTTGACAAGGAATATTCTTCCGAGTCGAGTCAAAATTTGAGATTCCTAGTCAAGAGTCACAAAGACTCGCCCTATGTTAAAATAAAAAATAAAAAAGACTCGAGACAGTCAAGAAGATTCTAGTTGACTCGGTTTTTTGGCTGAGTCTTGAAAAACCCACCGAATCTGATCATTATATCAAAAGGCAGTTAAAAGAAAAAATTTAAATAAAATCTCTTTACAATCATAAATCCCAAGACTCCTAACTTAATAACTTCTTCTACTCCTTTCCTTTTACCAAAATGAACTTGGGACCCAAGAAACTTCCCGCATTTTTCATATAACGTTCTAACCAAGAGAACGACTCTTGCCTATAACCCTCGAATTATTGATATGTGATTTTCTTGCTTCTTTTTTTTTCTGCATTTTTCATATTTTTCTGTATTTTTATGATCTATTTACATATTTATAGCATTTAAATATATATAAAACCAAAAAAACAAGACTTGTCCTTACTGGATTTAACCAGGTCGACTCGCTAGGATTTTTATCGGACGAGTCAGGTCGAAAAACCTGGTTTTTCAGCAATGGTTCTTATATGAAATGACAAATTTACTCATTCAAAAAATTTTATTTAATATTTTAACAATAGAATAAGAAAAAATTAAATGAAAATGTCAAATTCTTAACACACCAATATAATGAATGAATAATTAAACCACGCACGCATTTACTTATCCACAACAAAAATATGCAAAACATTGAAGCAATAAACTTTTTTTTTGGGGGGAGGGGGTGGGGGTGACGGGGAAATGATCATTCTACTGACCTTGGCATAATGGTCCATTGTTTAACCATGTGGAAGATGATGTGACAAATTTCAGTCATCAGATAGATATGGCCCCACCATGGATTAGACATGTATCGAAATTTGAGGTCCAACTCAATCATATAGCTCCAACTTGTAATGGTATTTTTTCATTTATTTTTAACATTAATAATTTTTTTCTATTAATTCTTGGATTAGAAAATTAATCTACATCTTCAGAATTTTGAAATTTCGAAAAGTAAAGATTCACTACCACCCCAGATTTTAAAACTCAGGATCAGACTTATATTGGTCAAAATCGATATTAATCTAAATCAACTTGGTTTGGATAGATTTATCCTTATTAAAAAATATATTTTTATTAACATTTTACCCTTATGTTTTACTGGTGAATTAGTATCAAATTAATGAAATATGATACTAATCCGATCTAACCAATACTGGTTGATCTAATCCGAGTTTTAGGACCATACTCCTAAGTACTAAGGATACTAGCTACATTTGAGTTCAGAGTTTTCTAATTTGCTTGACCATGCCAAAGATTCCATCTCATCAAATAAAATCTACAATGAGTAGGAGATCTTGAAGAAAAGAAGCCTCCCAAAACCTTGCCTAGGGTAGCTGATAGTTCATCTAGAGAGTGACCAACAACATTGGCAGACCTAGCAACAACTAGTCGAAAGGAACAAAAAAACAAAGTCAGCCCTTAACAAGAGAATATCCTAAACAATGGTGATAATCTCCAAGGGGCAAGTAAAGAGGGGAAGGAGAGGCATCGAACGAAAACATGCCAATTAGAAAAAGTTGTCACCTTTGATATCCTTACCCTTTTGGCTGAAGTAAGGGTTAGAGTTGCAAGCATCTCACCCCAATGGCAAGTATCACCAATAGGTGATCAACGAAGATCTTGATTCTAATCTAAAATGAGACAAACAATCCCCATAACTTTGGGGTGGGAGGAGAGGGTTGCATCTGTGAAGATGTCTGCATATAGAACAAGGTTTTAAAATTTCCGATCAGTCTAAACAATGTTGATATAGATCGATTCAGGATCGATTGGGATTAGATTGGATCAGACGGATTTATCCCTAATTTTTTTTTATTTTTTTTAAATGGAAGTCTTGCACCATTTTATCCTTATGGAATTTTAAAACTATGATTTTTTTTTTTTTTTTTTTTTTTTTTTTTTTTTAAGGAGGCTGGACGTGATGGGGGGAAATCTTTGGTCATTTCAGATATATTATGATCATGATTCTTTCTTTTAACTGCCATTAACCACCTTGTCCTTTGGGCATTGGAAAACTTTTCAGAGTTTTTCCCTTCTTTTTATGAGAGACATGAAAGGTTGTGCATTCTGGGCCGTTCCTTATTATTCCAGCTGCCATACCTGAAGTTCGTGACCTTTTCTGTTTCATCTCTCATTTCACTGTTTGGGTCTTTGCAAGGGCAATGGGAATAATCTCATCAGCTGGAAGTCAAAACAAATGATTTCTAATTTTGACTACAAATCTACTCTCATGAATTCCAAGTTTCAACTACTGTAGAAATTCTCCTCTCTCTCTCTCTCTCTGTGGAATTACAACAGCCGTTAGATTTCAAGGCACTAGAATCATATATTGGATTAGACAGATTACAGCAAAAGGAGACACTCTAACAGCCCATTACTTGTAATTTTGAATGCTCCTTTCACAACTGAAAATTGTAACACACAATAAATAAAGGAAACCCGTGATCAATGGAAGCCTTGTCTTGAAAAGAGAGAACCTGAATATCATTTCAATAGATCGGGTGGGTCTGAACTCTGAACACCTTCAGTGGCTAACTTAACTAACTTCCAAGGAGTTGAAGACTTCTTTATTCTCAGAAATCAATCCAATATACATATATACACTCAAAAGCACCCTAACCATTTGGTGAAATAATTGTTAAATTTGAATTCAAGCTAATATCTGACAGGCCCTTTAGAGGAATCCATTAGGGAATGATTGTTTAGTGAGACCCATTTCATTTGGGTGGTAAGAACGCTTTCTGGTTCATGGAGTGCAGAAGCCATAAAAGATGATTTGGTGAATTAACAGTTAAATTTGAATTCAAGCTATTACTTGGTAGGCTTGGCATGATTGAAGAATGGACAATGATTAAGGGTAGTTGAGGATTAGAGAATGATTGTTTAATGAGGTCCCATTTGATTTGGGTTTTAAGAACCCTTCTGATTCATGGAGTGCAGAAGCCATTGCCAACAATACTGTAAAAAAGGTTCACGTGGATTCCTCCCTCTCTTAAATTTTAATTGCCTAGTAAAAGTGAGATTCTCATCATGGGTTGCTGTCCCAAGATTTTTAATTGTTCATGTAAAGTTTCAGTGAGATTCTCCTGTTGTTCTTTCAAATTTTAAATTTCCAAAGTTCAGAATCACACACATCATGTAATTCCAAATTGATTAAAGCAGACACACATACACACCGACAACCCCAGAAGGACTAAAATCTCCAAGGATGCTATCATTATCACTTTATATGGTAAAACTGTTTTGTCACCTCCCCCCTTCCCAAAAAAAAAAAAAAAAAAAAACAGAGTTTAACTGTTTAGTTACTGCTACAGAACACAGGCTTGTCCAACAAATTAATTAATCTTAAGCCAACACGGCGACGTTATTATGAACTATAACGGGGAATTAGTGTTTACTCTGATGTCCTTTTCGTTTATTAGAATAAGGAGATGATTTTAAAAAAATGCATTGGATGCATGTGAGGAATAGCTAGGTGTAATTTGTTTTAAGTAAAGATAATAGAATTGGGAAGTTGATTGAAAATGACTCAGAGATGGGACAAAGACAGTATCTAATAGATTAAGGGAAATGGAGATTTCCTCTTAGTGTTAATGCTTTTGATTCTTACCCTATATGAACTGATGGACCTCCACCACTCTCAATTGTCTCCAGAGTGTGACTATCATTAATTCATGAAAAGAGCTAGAAAGAAGCAGTGAAGTCAACTTCAAAGGAAGGAGATTCCGAGCTCAAGAGACCCATTACAGCAGAGTAGTTCATGAGATACCTAACTGAGAAGGGGACTTCGCTTATATTAACACCCCCCCCCAATCTTTTTTGTGTTTCATATTGCATTCTTTCCATAATAAGAAGCTTTTGAGCTACTTCTTGTTGAACTTATAAGGTAGAGAATATTATTACCACTAGAGTGTTCATCATGGATTGATTAATCAAAGCCCACAATCATTTTAAGTGCATTTGCTTCAACTGCACATACAAATGCACTTTTGATCTGAACATGCTCTTGTGAGAAGCATTATTTGAAGAAGTGTAAACAATGAATGCTATACAGCTACAAAGTTCAATTTAAGTGCATGCCATGTTTGGTCAATAATCATGATATTGACATCATATGAACATTAGAAATGAGCCTAACTTCACTCAGAGTAAAAAAGCCTGTATAACTAGCTATAATAATCAAACTGCAGAAGCAATGAAAATTTCCCACATTAAGATTTTATAATAATATTAGTAAGTTACTCAAAAGGCAGTATATGCTGTTACATAAGCCAACATATGTATGACTATGCCCACCAGACCAGAACCTTCCATGCAAAACCAAGTCCCCCATGTGCACTCTTAAGGTACAATTGTCTATAAATTTTCTCTAAATGAATGGAAGGAAAAGGAGGGGGTTCTTTGTAGGACACAGATGACACTGTTATCCTTCTCTGGTTATACTATTGGGAGAACCAATGGCTATTCAAATCACACTCACCCTACTTAACTACCATTTTCTGTGTATTCCTTGTGGCTAACAAGGTGGTCCATAAGCTTTAAAGATGATAACTATCTTAGACACAAGAAAATAATTAAAAGGGGTGCACATGGGAAGGAAAGGGAAAGTGTCTTTGAACATCAAAGGTCATGGAAGTTGATTAAATCATCAAATAACTCCTTGTGGAATTCAAGCTAGTCTTTCTTTGTGTATCTCTACAGATAAGAAAGACTCCTTTTCATGGATAACTGACCAGATATGAATGCATCCAGCCCTTCAGCACCATTTGATGTTGCCCTCTGGATAATATTTTTGATCAGCTAGCCAAAGCCACCAAATGGATGTCTTGACTCTTGAGGTCTGATGTTATAAGTAACAAAGAATTAAAAGTGTTGCAGTGACCTTAAAGCGTTTGATCATAAGCTAGGCAGAATTAAATACACCACCCCACCACCACATGGTGGTCACATGGCTACAGGGGAGGCTTAAACATGAAGTACCCACCATAGTGTGTAACACGTAAGACAACACATATTTCTAGTTTCCAGCTTTAATCTTTATGACCGAGTCAATAAGGCATGCCTAGGCTTAAAAAGAAGATTCAGATTTGGGATTCAAATTGGAGGGAGAACTGAGAAAGCTAACTAGTCTTTAAGTACTATTTTGTCCAATACTTTCTCAATCATACTATCAGGATGTAGTAATTGTAACATTACTCTCTCAAACTATTTTTTGCCTCTGACATGAGTGTTACTGTACTACTCTACTGTTTGTGTATTTCATGGTGAATGCTCCAAAACTTTAAAAACCCAAATCATCTTCTTACAACAGCCACTAGTTAGCTCATCATGTGACCACATACAACAAGTTTGATGAGGTTCCCATCAAGGATCCGGGTCTTGTCCTGTTGTAGACACTGTCCTATTGTTTGGGGTTGAGCCAACAGATCACGAGAGAGAGAGAGAGAAAGAGATGGTCCCCCACCCCTTCTCTCCCCTTCCTCCCCAGGCACAACAAAGTAAAAGATATTGCCTTATTTGAATTTGAAAGGAGGAGAAGAAAGGGCATTGGGGGGGGGGGGGGGGGGGTGTTAACATCATTTGAAGTAGAAGTGCACTACAAGAGAATAAATGGTTAGTTAGAAAATGGTTTTAAGGTGTGATGTTTATATGTGGAATGATAGGAACCCTTCGCTGAGAGCTAGCTCAATAAGTGCGTTCTGGGCTAGATAAAGGGTCCAACTCTTGTGCCAAAGCACATGGCTTTGGTGTGACGGTGACTGTGTGGGAATGAAACATGTGTACACCCACGAAAGATGTATTTCTACGACATATCTCTATCTTTGGGCCCATAACTTTCTTGTCTACCCACGCCTAATCCCCATGTTTTCTTCCAACTGAATCTAAAGAGTTTATGGAGAAATCTGAAGATGTATAAAAATGAAAACTCCCAACCCCCAACCCCCAACCCCCAACCCCCAAACCCCAAAACTCACCAACTAACCAAAAAAAAAAAGGACCATGTGGAAGTAATTGTATAGACGAGAACAATGTAGGAAAAGAATGAAAATGATAAATCCTTAGTTTGGCAAGATTGTCTAGGAACATGACGAGATGAGATTTCGTTCAAATTGATTACAGAGAAAGAATTCTCTTTATAAATTTCTAGAAAAGAAAAGAGAGAGAATTCCTTAAACAAGAGATTCACATAAGATGGAATACAGAGGCTATCAAAAAACAGTGGGAGTATCATCAATTTTCAATAGGGTAGAGCATTTATGACCTTTGATAAATATACTTTTCATTCTTCAACCAAGAGGAGCAAAACTTTTTCCAAATAATAAAAACCAAATTCTTTTCTGACTTGACCAAGATACTAGAATCAATCATGGGATTGGGATTGGACAGGTTCCAAATTGGCCCATATTACAAAAATACCCTGATAGTCATTAAAAAAGCCTATTTTTATGGTATTGATCAAGAATCAGGATCAGATAGGGCCAATACGATTCAATCTGACCAATTTCTCAAACCATGGACTAAGGGTGTTAATCGGTTCAACCCTGATGTAGACAGTTCGATTTGATTCAATGCAAGATTTTTCGGTAAAACTAAAATCGAATGATTTAATAAACGGTTTTGATTTAAATAGTTTTAAATGATTTTCTTATTTTTTCTAATCTTTTATCCAAACAACTCATTTACCTTTAAATTTTTTAGTGAAATGCATATAAATTGTAACATTGATTTGAATTGTTATTGTTATTTGTAGGGGTGTTAAAAAATCCCGGTTAATTCGAACCAGCCCCAGCCTACCCTGAGCCTGAACAAGGCTTGAGCTGAGATTTCAGTCCATAGGGTGGGTGAGGGTTGAGATTTTCATGCCCAAGGCAGGGTTGGGTTGGGCCTGGGTTGAGGTCTCGACCCAACCCAATACAACCCAACCATGTTTATTAATTATATAATAAAATAAATATGCTAATAATTATTAATGGGTACTTATAGAAAAAGGTCTTTCGTTTTTCACGATCTACACATATACGAAAACTTTGGTCTTTGGCCTTTACAATGCATCAAGATCAAGCAACTAAATAACCCATAGTATTAAGTTGGATTGGATTTGGTTAAATCCAGCCCAATCAGGGTTCATCAGGGTTGGGTTGGATTGGGCCAAACCCAACAGGGTTGGACCTGGGCTGAGTTCCCGGCCTATTGACACCCCTAGTTATATGTTTTTTTTTTTTTTAAGTAGTTGTTGAAGGTAAACTTAACTTTTTTTTAATATTAATTATAAATTAAACATTGAATGACTTTAAAAACATAATCAAGTCATAATTTTAATTTTAAAACCAAAATCGAACAATTTAATAAACGATTTTCACAATTTTGATACAAATAATTCTATTCAACTTCGATAAACGATTTTGATTTCAAATTCACATCCTTACCATGGACCGGACTATCTTGTGCTAATTAGCTCATCCCTGGCCATCCACTCGAATGTGTTTGCTTTTACTTCGAAAATGCAACCCATGGATTTAGTTCTCGGCATTGATACCAATATCGATCTCTACTGGATTGGATCAGTATTGAAGAGGATCGATGGGTATCAATCACTTTTGCCTTGGTTTTTTTTTTTTAAGTATAATTTTATTATTATTATTTTACCCCTGAGACGATATGGATAATAGATCTGAATCAATCAAGGATTAGAGATCAAGTATCAGTCAATACCGATACGATATCCATACTTGAAACCATGATGCAACCGGACACATCAAAGTACGAAGGACGACTTTATACCGCAACCAGCATATTATTAGTGTTTATGACCAAATTTGACGGTACTGTCAGGATCAATCATCAATGTCATAGTGATCACTTGATTCAGGTCAATGGCAGTTCATTAACCGCAATGAAAATGGAGAAAGATGGTACAAAAACACCTATGAGATCGTTCAATTTTGCCTTTTACTTTCTCACAGAAAATATTTTTATACTATTTTACCCCTGTTCCAATATTGAATTATTGATAAACCCACCTCGGATTGGTCAGGGTATCGTTCTCAGTCAATATCAATACGGCTAATACTGTCGCTCAAAGTCCAACACCAATAACTACAAGTCTAAACCATGCCTACAAGTCCAATCAAACCACAAAATAGATGAGATCCACAACTCTTGTTGGAGAGAATTGATTGATGAATCACGTCACTGATAGGCTATTTGCTGCATATCACATGACAGGGACGACCTGATAAGATCATCTACAAAACAATTAGGCCAATATAAGGGTTTGGTTTAGTAAGTAAGGAGAATGGAGACCTATAAAACAATCCAACCAGTAAGCTCTGGAATCAAAAGCACAAAATAGCGACCTAGGTTCTCTCATTAGTACATTCCCGTCCTAGATGCCCAATCCATGATACTAAAACTATTTTCAGGGCATACCATCAAGGGGGATCGAAGTCAGCGGAGGACATATTTGAAACAGCTCTTAGCGAACATTCTGAACCTGCAAAGCTACGAAAAAAATGCTAAACCAGCAAAGAAACACACATATAACACATTCATAATGCGAGAAATTGTACAAGTAAAATAGTGATTCAAAACAAATAAGGTGGGAATATGTTGTCATTTCCCTATGCCGCTACCAAAGTTTCCATCCACTTGAATCTGTACAACAATCCAGTAAATTCTGCCTTAAATTACCATCTCACCTGAACTGAAATCCAAAAACAATGAGATCTGGGAAGGACAAAAATGTTGCTCCCAAATCAACAACCTACAATGTTTCAACATCTCTTCAGTGCCAGGTCTGCCATCATCTTTGAACAACCATTCGCTCCATGATCAACTGATATTCTGTTTAATGTATGTGAGGAATGTGGCATATTTTTCTTCAATTTATCAGGGACCTCCTTACTTGAATTACCCTTTAAGGACAGCTTCTTGAGGCGGCTTCGATTCAGTAACACCACAGTGTTGTGAGTGGGTGCACGCAAAGCACCCTCAACACAATCTCCCACCTGGCCACAGCGCCAAGGCTTTGATGGTCCTTCCTCACAAAATGGTCTAAACCTTGGCAACCCATTCCTTGAACTGGTAAAAGCCCACTGGTCTGCCACAATTTCCTCTGATCTCACACATTGAGGGCAAGGAGGATCAAGTTTCTGCGTCTCCGGGGTTGTCTGCTCCAAGCAGTCGGCATGAAAGACATGAAGACATGAAAGCACTCCAGTGACTGGCATGTCCCCGTTCCTCACAATCCTACGAGAACTCCACGGTGATTTCTGGGACAGTAACCTATCACACAATCCGCATCTGAAGCCGTCTGTAAGATTATATGATGGGCCCTTTTTTTCTGAATCCAACTGCTCAGAAACATCAGTGAAATCAATACTACTAGCACTGCTCCACCGCAGTGCTTCTCTCTGGGGGGTAGTAGCATCAAAATCTGAAACCCCAGAAACAGAACGACGCTCTGCAAAACTTTGAAAAGATTTTGGATCCAAATGTTGATTACTCCTGCTCTCACTGTGGGTTGACAGGTCAATGGAATTTCTAGTGGAAATGCTCCCATGAGTTTCTCTCTCTGGAGTTTGGGTTGGAAAAGATAGAGGGTGGATGGGTTTGGACATGAATGAACGGCGACTTGAGAAGTTGCGATTTGAGGAAGCAGGCATCTTGGCAATGGGCTCATATTCACTACCATCTGACCGGGATGAAGACGATCCTGCACTGTAGCGGATAGCTGAAGTCCCCTGCCGACGAAGACCCAAATCAGAAAGTTGACTACAGGGAAACTAAATTTTAAACGTAGAGATCAAGACAATACCTCCATAGATGGTGTAAAAGATAATGGCCCGGAGGTTTGCTCTGGTGGACATGAAGGATAGTCTTCAGTAAATGAAGGGAATAAAAGTAACCAACAGCAATGATAAATGCTACCTTCCCATGATACAAGAACAACTATAATATCTTCTTAGGATACAACAGACAAAGCCAGGAGTAGAGAGTACTTCTCACTGAACAAAATATATCAACTACGTAACCAACCCCTTATTCAAGATATCAGTGTCAGCACTATATCACTCAAACATCTGGGTGCAATTCTCTTTGTCATAGAACGAAGATGCTGAAAGTACAGTTTCCATCAAACATGAAGTTTGGTTACTAGTTTGGGGAAATGGGGTGTAATAGCATAGATGTAAGCCGTTAGAGGTGAAGTCTGGTATTGAACCAGGGTATGCAGTACAAACACCCCCCCCCACAGCTTTTACCAACATGGCAAAGCTATCACCATATGTTACTAGTTAGTCAGTCCAACATGACCAAAATATGTTACGGCTGGTTTATATTTATGCATAAGAAATAATAATACACAGGAATTCATCCAAAATGGTATTATCATTCACATACCTAGTTCCGCGAGCTGTAGAGTAAGTTGAAAGCAATTAAGTTTAAGCACAAGTACTCGGACAAGAGACCATAGACATCATTATCAAGTAATACATATATTACACCACATGATAAAGTTATGCACCCAAACAAATTATGATCGAGTTTCGAGATTTCTTTGGTTCTTTTTTTTTGGGTGGGGGTGTGTGGGGGTGGGGGGGGTGGAGAGGGGGGAGGTGGTTTGGAAACTACATTCATATGATAGGTGTAACAAAAATATATTTGTATATTACAACCCATATAGTTCCTTTCATAAATAATAATAAAAAAAAGAAGCAATAGCATATATTTTTCTAAAGCTTGACATCCATTTTATTTCCCACCTATTGCATTTAGTTATATTTCAAATCATCCAAAATACTCAACTGAACATAGCCTACTCCCAACTGAGTAGCGGAAGCTGCACAAATCTTATTTCGTTATTCAACTCTATCATCTCTTTCACTACTTCTCCCAAGGAGATTTTCAGCCAGCCCTCTGTTCTGAAGTGATTATATTTGAACAAGGGTAAATTACATTCATGGTCCCTAATGTTTAAGCAAACTATTATTAGGGTCTCTCATGTTCCAGACACTACTGTTCAGGGTACAAAGTACATGGAGATTACAATCTGGTCCCCCACCCCTCCAACAGAAGCTAGTCCAAGTCATGAGATATGTTCTTGTGACTTCTATATTTAGTGAGTATGACTACTTCATCATATCAAAACAACCACTGAACTAATTAAATTAGTGGCTATTCCTACAATGACCTTTGGTGGTTTCCTCTAACCAAGGATCGAATTAGTTAGGAGGGTTCTTAAAGCAAACCAGTTTCTCAACCAAAAAAAATTAGCTCACTACAGGATCTAAAAAAGAGAAGGAAAACCAGAATTTCAAGAACTTCAATAAGGTAACTCAGGAATCTCAGAATGAGCAAAACTTCAGACAAATGGTCTATTCTACAGACAGAATCAGGCTACAGACTTTCGGTCAAGTGCGATGACAGAATAGAGAATTTCAGAGAAGTCCTATCGCTACTAGGATTACAGGTAGCAAATCCAGAACTCCAAGAACCGATCAGAACTTTTCAGAACTAAGAACAGAGCTTCAGAGTTGAATAACAGAATCTACCGTATGAAATCCCAGCACAAACCAAGAATATCTTGTAAGAACTTGTAACAGCAACAAAACATAATTTACTTAATAAAGGTGCTGCAGGGTATAAAAAAAATTGAGAGGATTTGACCTTTGATCTTGATAGAAAGATAAAGAGGTAGATTGAAGAGATAGCCAAGCTATGAATCCACCTAAGCCCCACTTGGAATCCACCAAGTAGTACACAACTGAATCAACAGCATTAAAATTCAGGGGAAAAAAGAAACTGATCCGAATATATTTCAAACAACGTGTCTGAGACCATAGGCCACTACATCTCAATATAGATTTCATAAACTGCCTCTGCAACAGTCCTAAGCTGACTTGGAATTCAAAATATTATTTGAAAGAGCCAAAATAGACTAGTCTTTGATGCTCCTACTAAAACTAGGACTCGAAAAACAGAACATAGAATGTTATCTGGACCCAAATTCCTAATAATTCTATGACTTGACTTGGCAACCTTTTAACATAAAAAAAATTTACTCTAAATTAATCCTACTTGATTAATCTCGTAATCCTAGCTTCTACCCCATATTATAGACCCATTAAAGTGGCCCACTACAAGGAGAGCACATTGCACTAAAGGCACTCATGTATAAAACCCAAACCAAGACTTATGATGCGGTACTAGACCAGCGAAGGACGAGAAAGAACCAGCCCAACTAGCCGCACAGTTTTCCTAAAATCAGTCCATATTGGGCCCATAATATGGTTCAAATTAAAGCCTAATTATGTCCATAATATGGCCAGCACAATAGATTAAGAATGTGGACCGATGTGACTTGATTGGAATTACTATTTAGTATTTATTATTTGTAATAGGTTTAGTGGCTAAGTAATTAGCTACATAGTAGTTTCTATTTTGGTGTTATTATTTTCCTTTTGAATTTTAGACTTCTAGTAACTAGATCTCCTATGAAGTTTCTATTTATTGCACTACATCTATTAAAATTTATATATAGAAGAGAAGGGGACCCTTCCCACGTTTTTGGAAAGTCAACCTATTGTGTCTCTTCAATGGAGCATGGCCTTGTAGTAAACCAAGTGCAACCAAAGTGGTGAAACCTTGGACTGGTGGGAGGTGGTGAAACCAAGCCATATCCATCTTTTCTCTTCCTTTTCTTTTTGTTCTTTCATCATTCTTCTTTCTCTTTCATATTCTTACTTTTCTGTGGATTTCCAGCACCCTTTCTCTGTCTTACCTTGGGTAACCTTAGCTAATATTGTCCCTCCTTATGCTATCTTTTTTATTATTAAGATACAATTCTGTTAAACATTGTTTCTACAAGTTTTAGTTCCTGTTTTCCTTCTACTGCGATTTCTGGTTTACCATATTTGATGTCAGAAGCTTAATCTTAATGTTTCTCTTAATATAACCATTGGATAGGCTTCAAATTTTGATATTGTCTGACTCTCCCGATTCACTAAAATCGACCAAAATCTGGCAGTCATCTGAGAGGTGGATTGAAAATTATGGACCATTCTCTCACTTACTAATTTCGGTTTATTTCGAGTTCTTATTTTCTGTTGGCACTTGTTTGTTCCAATCCAACCGTTGGTTGGCCTTGATATTTTAGGCACTTATCCAAGTTTCTACCCATTAGAGCCTCTAGTCAGTCCAAGTTTCAGCCTCATCAATTGTAGGTATTGAGAGATCTTCGATGTCCAAGTTTCTGCCACATACTTTTCGTACTGTTTTCACTGTGATTCTGGTTTTTTCTGCTAGGTTTTTTGAGTTGTCTTATCAGCCTAGCAAATCTCATCAGCTTATTTCCACTAAAACAAGACCAATTGTGTGACACTGCATTAGCTCTTTTGGTTGGCTAAACATTCAAGAAATATAGCTGTTTGAATATATCTTATGATGTGGACTAACATTAATCCAACAAAGGGATCCTGATTGTAGTTTCCACAAACACCAAGGGGCCCAACCATAGGTTTTGAAACATGGCCCTGGGTGTAACTTACCTCTTAAACAAATATATCCTCTAAATCAAACAAATGCTAACAATGTGTGTGTGTGTGTGTGCACGCACACGCGCACTCAGGTCCACAATATACTAAATACTGTTGATTTAAATTTTTTTCCTTTTTTTTTATTATTATTTTTTTTTTTTATTTGTGGGTGAATAGAAACATCACAAAAGATTTGTGAATTGCTGTCAATTCACTACCATACTTTCTTCCCTCATGGTGGACTTTAACAAATACAGTTGCATATCAGTTTGGTCTCAAGTTGAATACTGCTGTTCTGCTACTCTTTGATGTCTGTTGATGCCATAATACATGCTGCCATTACACATGTTGATTGATACATGCCTATGGCTGCTATTTCAGTCATTAATGACTAGCAGCAAGTAGGTTACTGATACTCCAACATCTAACCATCAGCTTTGTGGTGGTCTAGGTTACTTATACTCCAACATCTGACCATCAGCTTTGTGGTGGTCTTTAATACAACTGAAGTACAGGACTAATCTGGCCTGTGGTAGAAGAATATTATTAGTTTATGTTTTGTGCTTAAGTTACTAATTTTATGAGGTTGCTGGTTTATGAATTCTGGCCATTGGATTAAGATGAGTTTTATGTATGAAGTTCAATCTAATGAGTAAAGGCAGTGTTGATCGTTTGATGATGATCTGCTGTGTGGCTGTGAAGTTATTGATTTAATTCTAATTCTGGAATGTAGTTCCTATTTTGATTCACTTGCCCATATCTTTATATCCAACCATTGGATTGGAATAAAACTTTAAAAGCGTTTGAAGAAGGCTAAGGAAAATATCATATTTTAGTGACCATAATGCTAACAATTTGGTTGCCAAGGGGAAATTGATAGTTTATTGGTGACTATGAAGGCTAAGGAAAATATCATATTTTAGTGACCATAATGCTTCTGAAACTAGAACTGTTTTCAGACCAATGTCAAAACCTTATATACTTTGTAGCTCATGCTTGGAGCATACAAAGTGCAGACAGGTGCAAGTAGAGTGGCCTGGGAGAGGTTTTTGGAAACCCAGGCCCAGCCTGAGGTCAATATGCCCAGTACAGCCCAACCTCATGCAGGAACTCAACCCTAGCCCAGCCTAGCCTGATGCTATCATGCTAGCCAAAAATATAAATATTACGTTCATTAAAATATTAAGAAATTAAACATAATTGTATTGAATTTCTCGCAGATGTTGTACACCTGCCACAAATTGTGTCATATTTGGAGATTGGCCTTTTTCCTACTACTTCAATTCATTAAGTTTCCTTATTATAAATAATGATCTTGGGAGCTTCTTCACAGACAAAAATAGCACAAAAAAAGGCGATTTCTCTCACAACAAAAGGAATTATTTTATAAAATAGAATAAATGATTTCTAAGAATTTGCATTCCTGCTCAAGTCCAAAATCCTACTTTGCAGGTTCCACTGTCCAACAGCTGAACAAGCATCTAATATAAATTCAACGGAATATCCCAAAGGGCTCCTCCTGATGAAATAAGTTTAGTTTAGGAAATCTACCTATTCATAACAGTATAATTGAAAAAATCATAAAACGGCAGACAAAATAATAAGCATACATAAGCAATTAAGCACACAGACTAAAAGATGCTTGTGATATTAGATATCAAAAGCTACACATCAATGTAGTGTAATACCTCTCATTATTGCAGACACATAATCATCCATATTCACCCCTTGCCTAGGCGGAGGGGTCCACTGTGGAGTCTGAAAACTATCAGACGGACTGCTGAAATATGACCCAAAGCCATCAGAAGCAGAATACTGGTGATGAGGAAGTTGATCCCCTCTTCCCTGGATCCTGCTTTCTTTACTGTTTGATGAGAGAGAAGGCTCATAAATCTGAGCAGCATTTTGTGTAGCATCCAGTAAGCCTTCAGGCTGGAACATATAATCCCATCTTCCAGATAAAGGAGGAGAAAAGCTTGTGTTTGTTTGCCAGTAAGGTTCACTGGGACCCATGGACCACTCTCTGCTAGCCGTATTGGCTCCATGTGGCCTTGCAGCCACACAACAAAGCGACCCCGTCTTAGCTATTTTTTATGTAACTTCTCGCAAACAGTGAACTTTCCGTTGACTTTCTCAAAACTGCTCAATGACCAGCTCAGAGCATGAGATCAATCAATGACATAGAATATTATGGCAATAAGTTGTAAAAATAGATCCCTGACAGTAGCTACAGCCATAGTTAAATGAACTAAAACTCCAGATAACATGATCTTATGAGCTGGAAATCCAAAGAAAAAAATATGCTTAAAAAATGTAGACTCCACAGAATAGTCCAAGGATAGTCAAGTCGCATCATGTCACATCATGTAGAACAACCCAACATCCAATAGACAACTCCATGTCCTAAACTGTCATAAAAACATCCCCATGAAATACCAAGAAACTGTCCACTCCAACAACATAGTTCATCTCTTTGAAAACCTGAACTTCTTGAGTAATCTAGCACCCCGGCAAAAAAAAGCATAGCATATATTTGAACAATAGCAAATAGATCGTTCAATCATCAGAACCAGGTAGAACAAACCATGGAATATAAATCGTGTGGTATGTTGAATGGCTATGAAAAGCAAGGTTCAAACTTAAGCTTAAAATCCAATTTAATATAATAACAATATGAAGAAGAATGCATCTATTGATCCAAAAGAAACGTCCAACTAAAACTGATATACAGGGAGACATATCATTAACAAGAATGGATGATAAACAGAACTACTTCTTACCACTTAAATATCTAACATCAGTATGAAAGGGATAGGAGACAAAACAGCAGTGTTGCCCACAATTTATAGTAAGAAAACCTAGATAAAGTAAACAGGAAACAAGAACAGGGCATATATGTAGGGTCTATAGTGGTCATATTTTGTACAAACCGCACTCAAGCACACAAGAACCTGAAATCTTTATAACAAATACATGGAAAGCCTTCGTTCTTATAAGGGCCAAAAGTCACAATATTAGCAACCAAAGAATCTTAAAACGTTGAATTACGGAATTCAAAATGAAAGGAAACAAGTTGGGAAGAACAGAGCGAAAAAATAAAGATAAAAACGAACCAGACGCTAAGACAAAAGGTGAACCCACAGAGAGTTATAGTGATCAAATAAGAAAATTTACCAAAGATGAAACCGATAGATATCAACCAATTTTCTGAAACTCATCTCCAAACTAGGTCATATACACATCTTTTAAGTTCCAAACAAACGTAGAAAAAAAAAAAAAGAGTAAATTAAGACAATGGGATAGACAGTTAGCGCTTACAGAGTATGGCTTTACGAAGCCGAGGCCAGAGTATCGAACCGCTCAGCAGTGTCTGAGGTTGGAGAAAACCCTAATTCGTAGAAAGTAGGGAGAGGTATGGAGTGAGTAAGAGGAAAGAAATAAAGAAGGGAGTGTGTGTACCGGAAACCCAGAAGAAGGAAGCGGTAGTGTTTTGGCTCTACTTTTTGAATTTAATACTGTCTAATAATCTGTTGCTTTATGAAGTGTTTGGTCCCGTCTCGTTTCCGTGCCTAATAATTTGAAAGGGATATCTTACCGTATAATTGAATTTTTATTTTTATTTTTCGCTGTATTTTTTATTTATTTATTTATTTTTATTTTTTTGGTGGGGGTGTTGCGGACGTTTACTGCCAGATAGCATAGTTCCTGCACCAGCGCCTAAGCCCAGCCGCCAAAGTGAGAACGCATATGGGCCTCCACACCAGAGATCTTTTCCTTTTTTTAAGGGGGGAGAAGGGGTTTGTTTGGTGGACTACATGGCCTTCATCAATGTTGGGGCCAATGGGAGCATGCAGATGGACATCTAAGGGAAGAGTGGCCATTTCATTCCCACACGTAAGAGAGTTTATCGTTTTTAATTGCACCATAAACTAATGAATTATTAACTTATAAATTTGAGAGAGGGTTTCTAATCATAAGTGATACCCAAGGTTTCCGGATCTTTGACCCGACTAATCCCTGGGGTCACTGTGATACCGCTTATACATGATCAGGTAAGTCCGAGATAAAAACTCTCGTGTAGTGGCTCCCAAGAAGTTAGATGCAGCGGCAAAGGTTTGATCACGGGACCTCGCTTCCTGAGGCGGAGTACCGTGTCCCTTCCAAGCCAACTACGCTAACCCTTTGGGGTTGTGGGGAAGAATCTGCACACTACACTAATGATTGCCTTAAAAAGATATTTTTGTATAGGACCCACATATCTAGAGTAAAAGAAAAAATCTATGTGAGAAGATAATTGCACTCTGGACTAATCTTTTGACATACGATAAATAATGAAACATTATACTTAACTCGTCATAGTGGCAGTGAAGAATATGTTGTTATTATTATTATATAAAATGAACAATTTAAGTTGGCTCAGACAACTTGATTAACAAAAAAATTATATATATATATATATATATATATCCGTTTCCTTTCTTTATTAATGGATATTGACTTGGAATCTCCAACCCTCTCCCCAACTGATAATGGATTTCAAGAGCTACCCATTATTGCCTCCACCAAGACTTAATTAAATAAAAACTTGTATGCATCTAAATCAAGGCTCATTACCTAACATAGCAAAAACCTAGCAGCCCTTGTGGCAACCTATATCAAATATCTATCCTTGCAAACAATAGAGACTTAAACCTTAGATATACAATTATGTGAAAGAGAGGGAGATTTTGAAACATCATTTTATTCTTAAAGAACCATATACAATACATGGTAACAGGTGAGAGAGACAATATGTGAAGAATCTCCAGCCTGGAGAAGTAAGTGGAGCGAGAACGTTTCAAAGTAACCCAAAATAGAGAAGACTTGAATCTATTCCGTGCATAATCCCTAAGGTTCAACAGCCTAAATGTGTTTAAGAAAAGAAAACATGCCATAAATAGCTAGAATCAAGCTTTAAAAAAAAAAGTACACTATCATTACTAGACATACATTTAACAAAAACACTCTTTTGTTGCAAGGTCTCCCCATTAAAATTTTCTTCAAAAATTTCTTAAATCGGAGATAAAGAATCAACTTTCAAAGAAGAGTCCACACCAAGTTCTTAAAAAAAAAAAGACAAGCATGCTAGCAGAATACCCAGGTATCAGGTATGCTAGCATGCCTGGACCGTTGGATTAGAGGTGTAAAATCTACACCGTTGGTACTTGTTGCCTTATCTAACCTACACAGCCCTGACGCTCTACCATCACTCTTCTTCTCCCTCACTATCTCCGGCTTCCCCCATCTCTCTTCCACAAATTCAGTCGCCCTTGATGTCCCTATCTCCGGCTTTCCCTCTCTCTACACTAGCAACAGCTGCCGATCCTTCAAGGGTCTCTCGAGAGCCTTAATTATCAAGACGTAATCAACTTAGGAATCCTAAACCTAGACTTCTCGTCTTCACTTCGTCGGCCGTCGCCCGAATTCCGATCAACCCAGGACCTCCAGCAGATAGTCTTCCTCGTCAATAGGTGTGAGCATTCTGTAGATACTCTTAGTGTGCTTGATATGATGATTCCTGAAATAATAAACAAGGGTTTCAAGGGTGTAGAGATTGTCGTGCTTGGATCGATACTCAGTCTCGGCTCCATAAGGGAAGATGTAGTCATTGGCGAATTGGAATTCGTCACCGACTTGGAAGAATTCCAATTCTCTCTCTCTCTCTCTTCTTTATAAACAAACAAGGCAAAACCATCGCTAACCTGCTTATCTGCCAACAAACATCCCATCCTTTTCATCTCTCTTCTTCTATATAACGTTCTTTCATCTGCCTTCACAGAGCTTCATTTATTTCAATGCTTTCTCATCTGGGTTTCCTTTCTACCAATAAAATTTAAAGAAATAAAAAATAAAAATCTGGGTTTCCGTGATTTTGGTTTCTTTTTCTCTGTAATCACTCACCATTTTGGTTGTTGTTGCATTGGACATATACCGAATGACCTCTCTTTAGAAGCTTTTCTGCTTTAATGGATTTCAACCTTTTTAGTTTTTAGCAAATTAAACCCACTTCCACTTCCATTCATAGTTTGAAACCTAAAACCGAGGGCAGGGAGGGAGATCCACCATAGGGCAAGGAGAGGGAGAAAGAGGTGGAAAGGAGATTCAACATCACCGATCACCGGTCACCGATCACCAGTCACCGGTGAGTTGCAAAGGATTATGGGAAGAGGGGAGAGGAAAGGTGTAGCAACAGTGGATTGAAAGTTTGTATATATTCTCTCCATCCAACGGTTTAATTTAAGTTCATCAAATCCTACGGTCAAAATCTTGCTAGCATTCCTAATTCCTAGGTACTACGCTAGCATACCTATCCCTCTCCCTAAAGAAATATAGAAGTTTCCCCCATCCAATATTCTTATTAGGAAAAGGTCAGATTATGCTAGCAGGATATCCAAGTATCAGGTATGCTAGCAAGCTTTGACCGTTGGAGGGTCAAATCTACACCGTTGGGTACTTGTTGTCTTACCTAACATACCCAACCCCAACACTCTACCATTACTCTTCTTCTCCCTCACTATCTCCTGCTTCCCCTGTTTCTTCCACAAATTCCGTCACCCCCGATATTCCTATTTCCGACTTTCCCTCTCTCTACACTAACAACAGATTCCGATCCTTCAAGGGTCTCTCGAGAGCCTTAATTATCAAGACATAATCGACTTGGGAATCCTAAACCTAGACTTCTTGTCGTCACGTCGTCGACTGTTGCCCGAATTCCAATCAACCTAGGAACTCTAACAGATAGTCTTCCTCGTCGATGGGGACAGGACCTGGGTCTTTAGGGTTTTGAGGGACAACGAATTCGATGGCTTAGCATTCTGTAGATACTCTCAGTGTGCTTGATATGGTGATTCTTGACGAAATAAACAAGGGTTTCGAGGGTGTAGAGATTGTCGTGCTTGGATCGATACTCAGTCTTGGCTCCCGCAGGAGAAGATGTAGTCATTACCAAATTGGAATTCGTCACCGACTTGGAAAAATTCCAATTCTCTCTCTCTCTCTCTCTCTCTCTCTCTCTCTCTCTCTTCTTTATAAACAAGCAAGGCAAAACCATCACTAACCTGCTTATCTGCCAACAAACATCCCGTCCTTTTCATCTCTCCTCTTCTGCATAACATTCTTTCATTTGCCTTCACAGAGCTTCATTTATTTCAATGCTTTCTCATATAGGTTTCCTTTCTACCAATAAAATATAAAGAAATAAAAAATAAAAAAATCTGGGTTTCCCTTTTCTCTGTAATCACTCACCATTTTGGCTGTTACTGCACTGGACAGATACCGAATGACCTCTCTTTAAAAGCTTTTCTTATTTAATGGATTTCAACCTCTTTAGTATTTAGCAAATTAAACCCACTTCCACTTTCTTTCATAGTTTGAAACCTGAAACTGACAGCGGGGAGGGAGATCCACCTTAGGGCAGGGAAAGGGAGAGTGGTGGAAAGGAGATTTAGCATCACAAGTCACCGGTGAGTTGCAACGGGTAGCAGAAAGAGGGGAGAGAAAAGGTGTAGCAACAGCGGATTGAAAGTCTGTATATCTTCTCTCCATCCTACAGTTTAATTTAAGTTCATCAAATGCTACGGTCAAAATCTTGCTAGTATTCCTGATTCCTAGGTACTAACCTAGCATACCTATCCCTCTCCCTTTCTTATTTTACAATTTTTTTTTGGGGGGTGGGGGGGGGGGGAGCGGGGGTGGTCCAATGACCCACTCACGAATACACGTCATGTTCAACCATCACGAATTCACTGGCGAGATGGAACCTAATTCCATGATGGTGGCTCCAACTTCATTAACTCTCCAGTTCACAATTGCACTCAAGTCATCACTTTCTTTCTTAACTATTAAAGGCTCCATCAAGTTACAGGTAGAGAATTCTATTAAAAAGTTTAAATAACAAAAAGAAAAAAGCGACGACTAAGTTGGCAGCTACAGTGTAACAGTGGCATTAGGCCATTAATAACAAGTTCTTTTGCAATATGTGGTGTGCAATACTTGGATTTGCAATTGCAATTTACCAATCAGCATCAGAAGTGGAACTTCATGAAGACTACACAACCTTACAGATGGTTCAGGAAAGGAAGATTGAAGATATGTTTATTGTTACAGATAGTTTGGAACTAATTAACCTTCTTAAAGTTTAATGACCATTATAGCTGGACAAGGAGATGATTTAGGGCCCGTTTGATAACGTTTCAAGAAACGCGTTTCTGCCGTTTCTGTTTCCAGAAACAACAGAAACGGAGCAAAAAGCGTTTGATAAAACTGTTTCGTTTCACTTATTTTTAGAAATAGAAATATAAATTTTTACTTATTTATGGTTCAAGAAACCACCTAGGCAAAACAAGTTCAACTTGTTTCGCCGTTTCTGGAAACGACTTGTGGCAATTCTTTCACTGGTTACCATCAACCTCTAAAAACATGACTTATCAAACACCTTCAATTTCGTTTCTGTTTCTAAAAACGAAAATTTATGTTTCTGCCGTTTCTTGAAACAGAAACGACAGAAACGTTATCAAACGGACCCTTAATCTGTAAGGGGTAGGGGCAGGACACATGGCCATAAATACACTGGTTTTTTGGGTTTCATAGGGGAGGAAGGCATCATTTCGCTGCCCTCTGTCTGTGCACAGGGGCCATATGACCAAGGAGCATTCATTTCTCCAATAGATAAACTTCTATTCGAGTTGATTAGATGATGTTCCCGATTCCAACAATGTTGAATAAATGAATGATCTGCTTGCTTGCTCTGGTGTGCTAAGGTTCTTACAAGAGCCCTCAGTAAACGCATGTGTAGAAACTACAAACCACTCAAAATTCAAAACTCTACGCCTGGGGTGGTCCATACTCTGGTCAGACTCACATACTTACCGGACTTGAAAATATCAGCAAAACTTCTTGGTGATCATAAGCAAACCAAATGAATAATTTGAAAAAAAAAAAAAAGACTTTAACACTGAACTAACATCAAACAAAAAGCGTACAAAATTGACGCAATTGACATTAAATATGATTGAAATGTAAACACAATATTTTCCTCGGAAAAGTTGGAGGAAGATGCAACTCAAATCAGAAGGCTACGAAGATGTTCCAAGACCAAATCCCTTCTGAATTAAAATTGGGTACAGACCTTCATTATGTATTTGAATTCCACTTTTGGAGGACAGCAGGCACAAGAGAAAAAGCATCAGCAATGCAATCTTATTGGCCATAATATGGAGGCTGTCCTGTGAGTGGTGCACCACCAGGCCACACATTTGGCTGACCATATTGGGGCAATCTCTGAGAAGACGCACCAGCAGCCACCTGCGGAGGCTGCTGGTGAGATGAGCCTGGTGCAGTTCCCATAGGATGACTTCCTGCAGGAGCATACTGAGGAAATGCACCAGGTGGGTATGTTTGACCAGGAAATGCATTCGGAACTGACACAAAAGTTTGTCTGCCAGCTTGCATGTTAGGATCCCATGATGCTACTTGTCCATCTGATGCAGAAGCTTGTGCGCCCACACCATATTCATTCCCAGGATACACTGGTGCTCCCTGTGGACTTTGCCACCCACCTGCTGCAGTAGGAATAGCAGCAGCTTGTTGCATTGGCAGCAATCCTGCATCAGGGATTGTATAATCCCTACTTCTGTCATTGTGAGCCTACAAGAACATACATAAAACAATTGATAAAGCTCAATAAAAGGAATTCCTACAATAAATAAATAAATATACTTAAGAGAAGCAAAGTGTCAAGAAGCATACATTGATGGACCAACTCTTTGGTTTATTTTTTCTGACCAATAATGGACCACTGTTTTCTTGTAAAGCAGTTATAGAACTTTTTCCTCTTTTTTTGGGTCACATATTTAAACAAAAAACTTATATTAATACCTTTACATTGAGATCAGTATGACGAGAGTATGACAGATGAAGCTTACAATAGCCACCATCATAGATGCAATGTCCTTCCAAAGCTTCTTTTGCAACAGCAGCCGTTGTGATATCTGAAAATAATATATTTGAAACAAGTTAGCCTTTCCGAGCAGCTTAATAAATGGCTGGATCACCTATAAGGCTATAACCCAATGGTTTCAAGGACGGGCCAATACCAAACAGGATCACTCGATCCAGGTCCAGATCAGCATAAGATGGGACCGGTCTTATCTATCGGAGAGGGAGGGAGGGATGGTGAAAAAGGAGCTCAGAATAATAAAGGAGATGTCAGGTCCTGCAGTAAAGAAGCCCAAAACAACGGTTTTGACGGCTTTTCGGGCTGTTACGAAAAAGATTCCAAATTTTATAATTCTATTGGCTACATTCTTTTAAACCCAGAAGCCGGATTCTGAGAAGCCACCCAGAAGGGTGGAGCTCGCTGATATGGGTAATCTACCGTGAAAACTGTAAACCATTTCTTCAAGAAACCTCGAGAAACCAATAGGTTACAATTAAGTCATAAGGGTGCAATCTGTTAGTAAGAAACAGCTAGACCATGAATGAATGTCTGCAAGAATATCAAAAGAGCAAGCAAAGAATAAAGAATATTCTAAGAACAAAAAAGAGATGACTAAGATATGTAGCAGGGTTGCTTGTTCGGTTCCATGAATACACAGATCCACAAGACATACCAACTTTAGTTCTGCACATTGTTCACAATTTTGGATTGAATTTTAAAGACTCATAGCATTGCCACACAATTCAGCCTCACCAATGACTAATAACTTATTCACTTTAAAAACTACAGATCACCACACTGTACCAGACCAAACCATGTAATTCACTTTAAGCTAAATACTACACAAGTCTCTTTCTTCCCCCCACCCCAAAAAAAAAATCCACCCTTACTGAGATTTTTTTCCCCTGAGATCTAAATGACCAACACATCAGTTACATTAATACATACTTTTAAGGAAAACGTAAAGTTGTGGTCAATATCAACCTAAACCCCACCTTTACTTATATTTCTAAATTCCTATCAATAGTGAGGTAGACACAAAATCAAATTTTCCATGGTTAATGGGTAGGACTTTGGAAGTGAGTGGGGTGGGGAACAAGTTGAGTGCCACATATCCAAACACTCATATTTTGGGGTAGTTTGTGAGAAACAAGTACAAGTTTCCCACAATGACCAATAACTTATTCACTTTAAAAACTACAGATCACCACATTGTACCAGACCAAACCATGTAATTCACCATAAGCTAAATACTACACAAGTCTCTTCCTTTCCCCCCACCCCAAAAAAAAAATCCACCCTTACTGAGATTTTTTTTCCCCTGAGATCTAAATGACCAACACATCAGTTACATTAATACATACTTTTAAGGAAAATGTAAAGTTGTGGTCAATATCAACCTAAACCCCACCTTTACTTATATTTCTAAATTCCTATCAATAGTGAGGTGGACACAAAATCAATTTTTCCATGGTTAGTGGGTAGGACTTTGGAAGTGAGTGGGGTGGGGAACAAGTTGAGTGCCACATATCCAAACACTCATATTTTGGGGTAGTTTGTGAGAAACAAGTACAAGTTTCCCACCCCTTTTTACCTCTTTCACTTTTCTCCGTCAAACAAACAGAGCCTAAGAGTATTTCCAAAGGACGAAAATTCATATTATAATTTTTTTTAATGAAAAACTAAATTAGTCCAGCATGAGGAATATCCAAAGGTCATCTAAGAAGGAATCATGGAGGATATCGTTCCTCACCATCAGACAAATTCAGGACAAAGCTGTATAGAGCTGTCCAGCAAACCACACACCCCTCTCTTATTGTGTGCTTCTCTCTGAAGCGAAGCTTGTAATATGTCTCACGATCTCACCTTCACCTCCAGTCATTTGATAGGCAATCACACCTACCATCTATCACAGGTTTTTAACAATAAGAATAAGACATCATGTCCAAGGCTGCTTGGAGGACAGCAGATGGGAGTATCCAAGAAGTCCCCTCAAAAGGCCTCAAAAGATCCATTACTCTCTGCCCCCTAACTAAGCCATATGACATATGCTGTGCTCATATGGCTACTCAGGAGGCAACAAAGATATCCAAATACAAATAAGGTTCTGCAAGAAAGAAAGGAACAGAAAGAAGAGGAAAAAAATCAGAAAGGGAGGAAGAAGTTCGACTTAACCACTCACGGAAAGTTAGGGTTCCATTTAAGAAGGAAGAGGCAAAGGTCATTATTGCAATTTGCAGATCTTTAAAACATTTTTTAATATCAAACATATAGCACATATGTATATTACTTGCCATGTAAGTAGGGTGCCTCACACAATCCCACCATCTAACCTGAGACAGAACTTTCTCATGCTTCAACCAGTTGCTTCGAGATTCTACTCAATGGATCTTAAGCCCAATTTCTGGTGGCAACTTATTGGAGAATTCAAAGGATATCCATCCCACTAAAATCAATCCCTACAGTAATAATGAGCATTGACAAGCAATGAACCCCATTAGCTGGCAAATGATCTCTGTTGGCTATGCTCTTCATCAAGTAATATATGTTCTTACAGCTGCTTCATAACCAAAAAGCGATTTGCTTCTACTTAAAGAGGATAGCAGGTCAGAAAAATATTTTTGAAAAATTTATCGACGAGAATTATCAACAGGTAAGAGTTTCATGCTGGGAGTAAATGCTGCTTAGCACTATGTGAACCGACAATAAGCTCAGATTGCAAAATAACACAAGGACAAGTTGCATTCAACATTGGTTAGCTACTCTACCAGGGTATTGAATTAGTGCTTGCATTCCACCATTCTTCTCAAAGATGGCTATTTTCTGGACAGTACCAAATGCTGAAAATACCTGAAATAGGAAAAACAACACTCATTAATAACAACAGTTAATAAGATCGTTTCTGCAAGAAGCAGATTAGGAGAGAACCATACTGTGTGAAGAACGTCAACTGTGACGGCATATTGCATATTTTCGATTGATGCAAGCAGCACATTACTCTCAGGTTCCTTTTTCTTCCCATCTGGACCTAAAGTAGACTGAAGAAAACCATGTCTTAGTTTGCAACATGCGTAATCGGCTGTGCTGATGTGTAAATGGGAAAAGGCTCACCTGCATGGTTCCCTCAATGGCAGAAGGATTTACAGGAAGATAAGGATTTGTATAGTCCCTGCATGGTGAAGCAAACAAAATTCAGATGTGCTATGACATGCAATAAAGAACCATTGTAGCCACAACAACAAAGCACAAGCAAGGAAAAAGGACAAAATGGAAGAAGCTGAAAACGTTTTGCAACAAAGCAACAAATGAGGTTGCAATTTACATAATTCAATATGAACTTTATCTCAAAATAAAACAACTCATTCATTCACATACAATCAGATTATTGTTTTAAGCCGAAAAAGGTCAAAGAAGCTTCGGAAATCAGCTCATATATGTATATGTGTATATATATATATATGTATACGTATATATATATGTGTGTGTGTGTGTGTGTGTGTGTATGTATATATATATATATATATATTGATTGTATGAAGGAATAAGAAAAAACTCTGCAGCTGTAGCTGTTGTCATCAAGATTCAGATATATATTTGCAAATCAATAATCTGAGGGTCACTGAAGCAAATGTGTCCAAAAAACGTCTCTCTCAATGCTAGCAGATTGAGCCCATATCAGGAATCCTAGCAGAGCAATTAAGCAAGGGAAGATAAATTTGATGATCCTGCAGTAAAGAACTACATAGGTTGCATTTCCAGTATACACTCTAGGAGCCTAATAATGTCTCTTCCTTCCATTGATCTGTGTAAAGGTAGCTAATGTTTAAGTAATAGAAATGCAATCTGCTGGTTTTGAAAACCACAGCCAACTTGGCGGCAATTTTTTGCTGTCAAATGGTCAATATTTACCATGGTTTAACTTGACAGACAGATGTTCCAAACTATAAATCCTGAATTCAGAGGCCCTCTACAGAATGTGATTCTGGAAGGCCACAACAGAGAACAGTCAAAAGAAAACTGTTCAAGATTAGAAAGATTGAAAAAGGGTTATAAGCTTTTTGAATAAAATGACAATGTGAATGACAGCCCAAGATGATTGAGTAGCATCTCCAATTAAAAAAAAAAAGATTCTTCGCTTAATCCAAAACATTTGAAAGAAAGAAAAAATTAGAAAGGAACGACAGCGAAGATATACTACAGCATCACGGCAAAGATATCAAACCCTTGTATCACACTATGCGATGAAGAAAACAACTAAGAAAAATTAAAAGACAAATCTATATTTTGGCCAGCAGGCTTCACTAACCGCTAGATAACAAGGCAGTCATATAAATTAGCAGCAGTTTAATTTCCAAAATCAAGAATTATGCATCTATCCATGAAAAGGAGACCCAGGAAATGCATATAGCAAGTAAACTAACGTGGCAACCTGATAATCCCCAAATACCTGCTACGATGAGACTGAAACTTGATATTCAAATCAGTATGAGCAGAAAATGAGATACGCAAGTGACATGATCCAACATGCTCCGGAAGCAAGTATCTGTAATATAGTTGTATAACCACATATTAGACAGGACCATAAATATTGTGGCAGCAACAGTAAGATAATTGTCTGATATAGCTTGCCTGGGTATACTTCTTCCATCCAATGCACTACATGCGGAAGATGCGGTCTCAGCATCACTGAACTGAATTAATGCCTGCCAATAATGTGCTGTCCCATTGAGGAAAGACTAAAAATGGAAAACAAAATTCACACAAATGTTTTGCATAAGGTTAAGATAACAAGATACATAACCTGAAACCCAGCAGCTTTCTCAAAAGTTGCTATTTTGTGCACAAATCCAAAAGCAGAAAACACCTGAAACGCTGGTTAAGTGAGGCAGCTTCCAATAAAAAAATCAAAGAATACAATTCCAACCATTCCAGACCAAATCAATGGGTTGCAATAGGAAATAGTTACATATATAAATTAATGCAGAAGACACTTGTTGCTAAAAGAATTTCAATATCTCTAGAAGGGTGAAAGGAAAGTATGACCATACTTTAAAACTGTCTAAACAAATTAAATTAAATGGGAAGAAACATCACCGCGAGTGACGCATTAATGTTCCATAGAGAACTGCACATAATTTATTCAGGATGCCATTCGTTAGATCTTTGATAGAATGTTTAACCAAAAGTTTTCATTAATGGAACCTAAACTATTATAAGAAGTGAGCAATTATGTAGCTCTGAGTATGAACAAGCAGGGGCATTGTCAGGTTGATGTCTCGTACAATAGGAATTAAGCATAACACATCGAGAGCAGTTAGAAGGAATACCATCAATATGATACTACGTGGAAATTCTTAGAACAGAACGGTCAAAAGAAAGAGATAAGCAAAACACACGTGGTATTTCTCCCAATGCAGTACGCTGACAACGAGGTTTTCTCCGAGTTAACATGGACCTGCTGATCCATGCAGAGTATGTCAACTGAAAGTCAAAATATTAAGTAATGTTTAAAACCACCACTGACTTACAAAAAGTAACAGATTAGAAAGTTCTCTGATGTACTTCATCCTTTTTTACACTTGTTTCAACCAGACAAAGAAGTGCTCACCACAGTTAATGCGATCAGAAGTAACCAAGAATATGTTGACAATTAAGTCAGCAAAAACTTACCAAGTGAATAACATCTATACTGACATCACCAGCTTCCACACCCTCAATTGTAACCAGTAACACATTCCCACTAACATCTCCAGGGCTCTTGTTATTGACAATTTCTTGCCTATTTGAATATTGAATGTACACAGTCTTACCACGAACCTGTGCAGGTTCAGATGAACTAGC
This sequence comes from Macadamia integrifolia, assembly GCF_013358625.1. NCBI lineage: Eukaryota > Viridiplantae > Streptophyta > Magnoliopsida > Proteales > Proteaceae > Macadamia > Macadamia integrifolia. Next base: position 15,823,604 of record NC_056560.1, read on the forward strand.
ATAATATGAAACCATTGAGATAGCTTGATTCAAGTCCGCCTGCGAAAGAATAAAGTGGTTCCTGTCATGGTACAGCTTCCCTTTGCAAAACATACCCAAAATGAATAATACAATCTTTGATTCCAAAGTGAGCAGTACCAAATGTAATCAATTTCCTCCACCCATACAACAGGTGAAACATGGGTCCAACAAAGTAACTCTCCATTTAGCACAATAAAAGCAGCAAAATTAAAAGTCAAGAGCAACAAGAGAGAGCCGCACACCTAGATTCTGCATTTTGGTTTGAAGTTAGAAGATATTGAATAGCAGATTGAATTTAGAAGATATTGAGGAGCAGATTGGAGTTATTTGTTAGAGAATTGGGTTGCATGGTTGGCCATTGGTCCTTCAAGGCAATATCCATCTGGAACTCATAAGTTGAACATGTAAGAATAGGTGTTGTTTTCTTTTGAGTGAAACGCTAGCGCTACGCCTGTCTTGGGCATGCGACCCAACACTTGATACGTTCAGAATCCTACCCAACAGGCAGAGCCTTAAAGGGTCAAAACCAGCAGTAAAGAGAAATCTAGGGCTCAGATCAGCCCCAAACTCCAGTAAGTTCAGGTAGCCAACAGACGTCCAATCCCTCAAAGTTTATCAATGACTCAACAGTTAGATACGCTGATGTTGATAGATGAATAAAAGAATAATTAAATTTTCAGAAATACTAACTTTACCAAAACTCCAGATCTGTAGAGCAGAACAACTACCCTGGTCGACCTTCTAATGCAGGAGCTCTTCCATGGATGGACCTGAACCTGATTGGGAACCCAGACCATGAACCAGTCCAAATTTGAGTCTTTGGTCTAGTAGAATACTAATAGTTTATTTAATTACTAATTTAGATTTATCTTGTAATTTTTCAATTAGGCTACAGTTTTATCCCGATTTTAATTTTAGAGATTGATTCCACACGGGCTGGGTTAGATAATGATGAGATTTTATTTCTATTTTAGTTTGAGACTTCAATTAGGAAACTTTTAATTTCGTTTTTATAAATATGCTTGTAACCCAATTCATTAAGCTGACTGAAGAATATGAATTGAATATTGAATTGTGAGAGCTTGGGTGGCATGTGTGTGAGCTTCCTTCTCTCTCCCGCTATTATTCCCTCCCTGTTATTATTCTTGCAACTTGCTGCTACTAGAGGTAAGACAAAACCCAACAGAAGAATCCACCAATTTGAAATCCCTCGCTGGTTTGGTCTGAAATTTGGATCATAAAATACCCCTTCCCTTCCCCATTCGGATTCCTATTGTGAGGAATAACCAGAAATCAGATCTGATTCTGAGACTCTTCCACCAGATCTGCTGCAGCCATTTGCTGTTGGAAACATATCACTTATTTGGGTATGAAATTAGAGGGTTCTGGGTTGTGTTTCTTCACCTTCATTCTCAGGTTGATCGGATTCCTCTAGAGCATAGTACAAGATCTCGGTGAGATCTCAGAAATTTCTCGTTTCAGGAGATATCAAGGCAAGACAGCCTATAATACACAAAAAAATTAAAAAACCTTGTAAGAGATTTTGGTTTAGGGTACATCTCAGCCCAATTTCGACCCAGTCTTGGTGATCTCACAAATCTCACCCCGGTTTGAAGAAAAGTCCCCCAAATTTGGATTTTGGCACAACTTTTTTGCCAAATCACTCTCAAAGGAGCTTGGAGCAAGCGGATTCACGGCTCAACGTCAACATTTGGAGTAGCTTTTCTACACAAGAACATTTGAAGGTAACAATTTTTTCTCAAAAACCTTTTTTATTTTTTGAAAACAATATGATGAATACTTGGGGCCCGTTTGATAACGTTTCAAGAAACGCGTTTCTGCCATTTCTGTTTCCAGAAACAGCAGAAACAGAGTAAAAAGCGTTTGATAAAATTGTTCCGTTTCACTTATTTTCAGAAATAGAAATAGAAATTTTTACTTATTTATGATTCAAGAAACGACCCAGGCGAAACAAGTTCAACTTGTTTCGCCGTTTTTAGAAACGACTTGTGGCCATTCTTTCATTGGTTACTATCGACTTCTAAAAACATGACTTATCAAACACCTTCAATTCCGTTTCTATTTCTAGAAACGGAAATTTATGTTTACGGCAGAAACGTTATCAAACGGGCCCTTGGTTGTTGATAGTATGGCATTACTTCAACCTTACTATGACATGACCAGCATTTGCAATTCAATCGAAGGAAAACTTGATTCAACATCAGCAACAATATGGTGGTTATAATGATCTAGCCCGACACTCGTTTCAGTACTTAGGAGTCTAGGACTCTAGGATGGGCATCATAAGGTAAGTCATCCACTTGTTATAAGTGACTCTTTCTCACAACTACTAGCCAACCATGTATGATGCCGGATTTATTAAATGGTTCATAGTATGATCTAAAACATGCAATTAATTTAATTACACAAAATCTAATTAATTAACTAACCTAATATTAAACCAATTTAGGAAGAAAAATTACCCGAGTGATCTGGCTTTAATCAAGAATTAAGGGGGAGATAACCCTTAAGCTTCAAGCCCAAATTCGAATCAAACCTGACCAGACCAAGGACCAATCTCCCAGCACAGCAAAAGATTAGCACATTGAAATGTTTAGACTTGGAGAAAATTTAGTTTTAAGGAGAAAATGAGCCAAAACCTTAATGTGGTCATCATTTCTTCCAATTTTTTCTCTTTTTGGGAATAGGGAAAGGTTTGTATTTATAACCTTGGAAATAGGGACAATCCTCTCTTGTTGTCAATATGAGACTAAAAAATTTGAGGTTTGTCCAAAAAGAAGTGTTTTAGGACAAGGGATGATGGGCGCCACATAACACTCCTAGATTGCTTGAAATGGAATCTAAACTTTGATTTTTGGGTCAATTTCCGAAAGTAATATCTTTTAAACCGTCAGTAAGAATTTGAAATTTTATGTCATTAGAAAGCTCGTACTGATCACTATCCAATGATGTGAGATACGAGTGCGGTCTCGGCTGAGATGACTATGAACTTGGAGGGGGTCTAAAAATTCTCGCGCAACGGTGCTTAGCTGGGATCAACAACGATGCTCAGTTGTGATCCTACAGATTCTCGATAAATTGATGCATATAGTCCTCGTGTAGCAGTGCTCAGCTAGGATCAACAGCGATGCTCAATCGAGACAGCACTCGTGTCTCCCATCATTGGATAGTGCTCGGTACGAGCTTTCCAACGACATATTACACGTCAAATTCTGACGAACGGTTTGAAATATATGACCTTAAAAAATTGACACCAAAATCAAAGTTTAGATTCTATTTAAGCAATCTGGGAGTGCCATGTGGCGCTCATCATCGCCTATCCAAAAGCATCCCTTTTTGGATAAACCTCTATTTTTTTTGTCCCACCATGGAAACAAAATAGGATTGTCCCTATTTCCAAGGTTATAAATGCAACCATTCCCTCTACCTAAAAAGAGAAAAGCTAGGAGAAATGATGGCCACATTAAGGTTTGTGTGATCTCCTCTCCTTAAAACCAATTTTTCTCCAAGTCTAAACATTTCAATGTAATAATCCCCTTAATTCTTGATTAAAGGGAAATTACTTGGGTAATTTTTCCTCCTTAGATTAAATTAGTTTAATGTTAGGTTAGTTAATTAATTAGATTTTTTTAATTAAATTAATGTCATGTTAGATTAGTTAATTTGGCTTAGTTTAAGACTTTAAGTTAGTAGGTTCATTTTCATTAAGTGGTAATTTTTTTTCAGTTCAATTATGTTTATTTAATTAAGTTGTTTATTTACTTAATAGATAGATGAATGTAATCCATTAGATTAGGAATTTAGGATCCCTAATTTGAAACCCTAACCCTAATCTCTATCTCTCTTTCTCTTCTCCCCAAACCTAGTTGTCACTTTCCTCTTGGCTGAAGCCCACTACCCACCTTCTACTTCTTTCCTTCTTTTCTTTTCTTTTGGCCGAATCCACCATTCTCATCTTCTTCTCCACTCCCCTTCTTTTTCCCATCTTCTTCTCCATTAGAACACAACAGAACCACCTCCCAACTCCCTTCTCCTACCTCTTTACCTTGGCCGAACCACCACCACAACTCCTCTCATGGCTGAAACCCTTTCCATCACTCTCTTCTTCTCCCATTCCCCATGGCTGCAACCTCCCTTCTCCGATCAAGATCGAGCCATAGACCATGCCTTCTCATTTTGTTTGACTGAAACTCCTTCTCCCACCTTCATTTCCTCCTTATCTCTCTTCTCCTTAACCAAACCCAGCCACTGCCACCCTCTTCTCTCCCATGGCCGCAGCCCCTATTTCCCACAGACAAACCACAACAACTGCAACTCCTGAAATTCGTGTCACTCCCATTTTCTTTTCTTCTCTAACTCAACCCCATTGTTCCACCACCTCTCCTCCCTCCATTTTCTCTCGGGTCCGCTGGTAAAAGAAGATAAAGAAGAGGTCAAGAACAAAGGGAATCTGACTTGATATCCATTGATTCCAGTGTATACTCTTTATCACCGAAGATAGCCGCAGAACCACCATCTCCCATCTTCTCTTCTTCTATTTCATTTTATTTGTTTCATTAATTTGTTTGTTTAGTTTGTATACTCCCTAGTCCCTACCCCTTTTGATCCCATTTAGTTCTTTTTATTTTACTTGGTTCATCATGTCTCCCCTACCGAGGGTGTTTTTGCCGGAGTTGAACTCCAATAATCTTCCCTAGGTCCAGGCAGTCTTAGCTGTTCTGAATTGGGGGAGTGGCGGCGGCCATTCTCCCTGAAATTCTAAGTTCCATTTTGCCTAATGTGATTTCACCCTAGTACGGAGGGCTGAGATCCTTAGTTCTTTTAGACCAAATGGGGTTCAGCTTGGGGTTTTCATTTGTTTTACCTCCCAGCAGCAAGCGGACCAAGGGACGTAGTTTAGGGTGTTTAGTTTTAGTAGGGATGTGGTTGGCCCCTCAAACCGGCGTGTAGCATTAGGCGTGTATTTGGGATCCCGGTTCGATTTGTAATATTCCATATCATTTGGACCACCCATTTGTCCCTCTTTTAAAAAAAAAAGGTCCATCTAAAATTGGTGAACCTTTTTAATCCAAATTCAATAAAAATCAAGTTTAATAATGAATCATCAATCTGGGTTCCGCAGGCCCATTATTCAGCCCATGGTGTGCATATGTTGTTAGGTCTAATTTGGTATGGTTAGTTACTTAGTTTCTTTGCATATTTATACATAATACACATACATATTAGATTGTTAATTGTTAATTTACTTTGGGTATTTGAAGTTTCTTTAATATCATGGTATAATCTACTCACCTGTTTTAGTGTAAGTAAATATAGCATCATTTCCATTACCATTAGCATATCATCATAATACTTCGTATGTATATATATATATATATACAATACTTTATTTAGTACATTACATCATTCCATTTAGGGTGTCTTTTACATTAATACACTTACTACATTTCAGATACCACATATTAAATTGAATCATGCACCTCATTAATGAAATTAGGCTTCCTATAGCATTTTTAACCCAACATTTAGGCTAGTCTAGTGTAATTTTAATTAGATTAAATTACGGTTCAAAATGCATTCAATTAATTCTTAGGATTTAGCCTTAATCACTTAAATTAGATCAGTTAGGTTTTCCAAAACCTTCAATTGAAATAGCTAGATTAATGGAACTTTCACCATTCAACTCAACCTTTAGTCAACTTCTAAAACCTTTTACCAGCCGGGACAATAGGACATCATAAATTCATGCAATCAATTTTAAGTCTACGTTTTTATCGATTAGTTTAATCTAGAGTTCTTATTGCATTAATTAAATTGGCTAGGATCTTAATCTTTAATTAGTTTAATCAATTTAACTTAGCGTACTATAACCTAGGTTAGCATAACTTAGACACTTTGTTTAGGGTGGCATACATGTCATAACTTAAAAACCTAGTTTTAAGCTTTCAATGACCTAGATTTAGAACTAGTTAGTATGGTATAAACCAACAATGGTAAAACAAAAGGAGACCGGCCTTAAGGCCGGGCAGAATGGGTGCCTAACACCTTCCTAGTCTTTCATTTGACACTTGCCCATAATCCTTGTGCAACCAGTCTTATCCGTTTGAATCATTAGTCTCTCCCCCTTAACTATGAGAGACATTTATGGGTCCTCGACCCTTTCTAAGTGGCGACTCCCTTTTATTCATGTTGTGTATCCCCCTCTTGGCATTTGAGGACCAGGTACCTATCCATCATCTTAGGGTCCAACACTAGCGTGTGTCCACGCTATTTGCAATCCAATACATTCCCTCCTATACCGGGACGGGATATTGAGGTGAAGGTTCATTGTACCTACATTAGTCATAACCCAAATAGGAAAGTAGAAGACATAATCAAAAAAGGAAACTAACTAACTAAGCTAACTACCTTAAACCCGATAGGAAACTAACTGTTTGTATCAAATATAATCCCATTAATGGAGGTTATGGGTGAGTCAATGGTCAACCATACCCCTCCAACTGACACTCACTCAAACTCCAACACCAACCATTAGGCGTGAGTTGAGGCCAAGGCATTCATCTAACGCTCAAACTATAGCCCTCTTGAGGAATATTGTTGGGTGAAAAACCAGATGTTTCACCTGCCCCGCAAAAGGCAGATATTGGGAACTTCATCCTATAAAAGCATAATCAAAGGCTGACCACACGAGTAGATATTCTGAAGTTGGCAAACTTTTTACATGGGGAGAACTAGAAATAATGGAAGTAGTTTTGGCTGTTGTTATCCTAGGATGGGCTTTAGAAATGTAATAAAAGATAGGGCTTTCTTGCTTCAACATCTGAGGGAAATGCCCTAGGTACCAAAGTTAGCAGAAAAAGAGAGGGCAGCGTGTGGGTAAGGTAAGTATGGAAGGTGTGGTTCGGTTAATGTCACATTGACCCCCAGTTTGGATTGTTGCCTTGTTTCTAATTTCAATTCCTACTTGCAGTGCCAAATCCACAATTAAGCGTTTCCAAAAAAAAGCATTTAGGAAGAAGGTACGGATTTTAAAGAGTGTAGTAGTCCTTTCCCATGTCGCGTAATGCATATAGATCTAAACAGAGCAAGTGGATTCTTGTAAATTATGCACACAATTTGTTCTTTGATTGTACTAGAAAAGAGTTGGTGGTTGCACCAATCCAGGACAAGCTCCGCAAGAACCAGTTGAGGTGGTATGGCCATGTGCAACAGAGACCTATAGATGCCCCAGTAAAGAAAAGTGATCAGATTCACTTGGAGGGAGACAAAAAAGGTAGGGTAAGGCCTAAAATGACCATGAATAGAGTTTTGGGGAGGAAAGACATGAATATGATAAGGCTCAATTCTAGAATGACCATGGATAGAGTTCTGTGGAGGACAAGGACCTAGGTAGCCGACCCATGTACGGGATGCTCCTATGATGCATCTTTGATTACTGCCTTATCTTCTTCTCTTATCCCCCTTCTACTTCTCTTTTTCTTCTTCTTTTTTGCTTCTTTAAATTTCTTTTTTTCATATCAGATCCATTTATCCGACCCCATTTAGATGGGATAAGGTTATGTTTGTTGTTGTTGAATTGAAAATAAGATAGCATTCAATGATGTAAGGCTAGGTATGGAACATACCAAACTCAAGTTAGGATCACAATAAAACCCAAAAGTATTGGATTAATTGTTCAATATCCAACAAAATAAATTCCAGGTTCAGGTTATTGTTTGTAGCGCCAGATCCAAAGTCCAAATCTGCTCAAAGCCTTCGTCAAAGGCTAGCCTAGGATAGTACTTTATTGCCCCAAAATACCTCCCTAAGCTGATGATTAAACACGCCCCTAAATTAGATCTCCATTCTACTCAAAAGGCCCCTAAAACAGGGGAACCCTAGGACAATAAATCTGGATTTAATTGATAAATAAATTCATACAAACCAGGGGCTTGGGTCTGATCTGTTACTTATTGGTTGATCCTGACCAAGAAAGAAGGAAATATAGAAATGTTAAAAACTTATCTCAACAGAGAAGTTTGACCGAAACAGGACCTGTTAAGACTTAAGAGACGTCCACGAAAATAGGAGTTTTACTTCACTTGATCTCTCCCAACGTAACCAGCTTTGGCAGAAAAATACAGCTCAGCAATATAAATTATAAACACAAGAGGGACTCTTTAAGTGATAATAATAATAATAATAATAATAATAATAATAATATTACAACTGTGGATAGCACATAGGCACCAACGACTCAGACTTAAGATGAAGACGACAACAAGAAAAACTCCTCTTATAAGCAACCGCAAGATTTCGACCAATAAGGTTAAGTCCTCCTATCCATAACCTCAACATTTCTCTTCAATATCTTGGCCGGGGAACAACTCAAATAACAGGCAAAGTCTTCAAGGAGTATTCTAACAGCCTTCGGACCAGGCTAATGTCACTCAAAAGTAATATAATAAAAAATAAATAATAAAGGAGAGAGAGAGAGAGAAAGAGTAAGAGGAACCGATGGAAAGAGAGAAGGGGGGGAAAGAAGAAATATAAATAGGATTGAGCCCCCCACTCTCTCCCTCGGGCCTCTCACTCTCTCGTAGCATAGGCATCCCACCCCTCAACTGAATCTCTTAGCCGTCAGCAATGTTTTTAAAGACCAAACTCAATTTACTCAACTCAATGGTGGGGAGGGTCTTCTCCCTTCTTCTTATTAATAGGCAATTGAAAGTTTACAAAATAAGAAACCAGTCCATGCATGGACTTCTTGGAAACTAAGTAATTGATTAGAAAGGAAATAAAAAGAAAAAAAAAAAGGAACTCCTAACAATAGGAACTTACACCACATCAATTCATTCCGGACCATCCAAAGAGTGGACCCAAAAGACACCACCAAGATAAAGCATCAGCCTGGTTGGATGATTTAGCCAATCTTTTTTCAATGCAAATGAATCTCAGAAACCTAAAGGTTTTCTTTCTTCAATACAGATTTATATCACGGTGAAGAGCCATTCAAAAATCTAAGCAATTCCCTCAGGCAAGCTATCCAAGAGGGCTTCTAGATCTTCACTTCCACAAGGCAACTCACAACACAAAAGTCCCCATCGCAGATGGCACATGGATCGAGAAATATTTATCTCACGCAAAGTGTAGTTACCAGACTTAATGTCTTCTAGATATTCTCACGCAAGCTGGTCTTATGGGACTCCCACAAGATCTTCCAAAGAAACCTTTGCCAAAAGGAATAATTAGCGAAGAAAAACTCCTAGTTGGGCCTTACCAGATCTGATAAGAATCTGGGAAAATATCTCCTACCATGCTGCTGGTTGACCGTTTCAAAATATGGTGCTGGACTAGGTATACAATAGGAACTAACAAGCTGGAAAGTTGGACCAGCTGTGAACCAACTGTGGACTTGATCTACATCATTCAAATTTGATTGTGAAAGAGAAATAACTGCTTCTACACTCTCGGTACGTGCAAGGAGTAGTCGGCATATGAATAAATATGCCGCCAGTAAATCTGCCCATTTCAGCAAGTCATACTTTTTTTCCTTATTCGTTTAACAGTGTTGACCAAGTAATTCTACACAGCTATATTAAGGGTGGAAAGTTGAGGCATCCAGACAATATGCATGCGGTGACTCCGGTACTCCAAATTACATGTACAAGCTAGAAATCAAACACCATAGACCAACAAAGGAACTGTCTGGCCTTTCCTGAGCCGAAGAACAGCCTTACAAAACTGTGTTGTACAGGTAACCAATGTTTCCACACAAACAACAGTTATCCAAGAAAATACCAATTCATGCAACTGTACACAAGTTACAATCCTAATCCTGTGGCTTTCAGCACCCACCAGATTCCTTTACATTCCTATTCGAGTGTGATTAACTTGGGGGAATTTTTTGCATACATAATTGGGTCCTGGATGCCAGTTTGTATAATATTGCTCGTATCAGAACATTATGAGCCGTTCGCTTGGTTGGGAAAAAAATTAACACATTAAGGTAAATCGTATTTAACTTATTCAACCGCAATTAATACTGGATTGGATCGGTCATGGGGGATACAAACGAATCAATTGAATTGCTCCACTAAGGAAGCCCAACTCGAAGAAGTGGATTGTAATCTAAGACGGATCCTGATTCTATACTGTAAGCTATGTAGACAAGAATAAGCGATAGAACTAGCCAACAGATCAGTTTCAATCGTCATCAAACAAATAATGCGTTAAAAACGAAGATAGATAAAGCGAAAATTTTCTGCAATCACGGGTGCTTACGAATTCAACGAAGGCCTGGTTGCGATTGGCACCAACGTTACATTTGGTATTGACAATCTTCCCGAAGGGTTTGCAAAGTTCGACGAGCTCTTCTTCGGTGCACTCCCATGGAAGGTTACGAAGGTGCAGCACCTTCGACGGCGTCTGGGTGTACCGGAACTGAGGCTGGCCCGAAGAATAAGACATCTAGGCTTAGGGTTTCGGAATTAGGACGGCGATCGAAAGAGTCAGGGAGAGAAATAATCCTCAGATATTTTCAGGCTATGATTTTAGAGCTTTTAGGGTTTGGATGAGAGAGACGGCCGAACAGACGTTGTAGCATTTGTTCTTTATCCTTCTTTCCTTATTTCCTTTTCTACTATAAAAGCCCTTTGGTGCTTTGTTAGCGACAAAAAACTATTTTGAACCACACACAATTGTCTAATGACTTTCTGTGCTACGCCACTGTATCGATCCCCATTGATCCACCCTGGTAAAATTTAGCCAGCACAGCAAGATGTACACGTGGCATCATGAGAGTCTGGATTCCAACGACATCAGACGGTGAGGAAATCCGGACACCAGCGCCAACCTATAACACCTATATGGAGCATAAATAAAATTAGACACTACCAAAAAAAAAAAATTTGGCAAAGGGTTGGTAAAAGGCAGCGCGTCTTCTACAAACTTTTTTTTTCTTTTTTCTTTTTTTTCTTTCTTTTTTTTTTGGGGGGTAAACACATGGAAAATCTCAACACCGGAGGTCATTTTACCCTCCCATGTATATTGGCACAGTCGATCGATGCTGCCTTTTACAACTTTTGTAGCAAACCAATATATAAGCACATTTGATAGCCATTGTATTTTCATTGCCCTTTTTTTTTTTTAATGAAATGATAGGTGTTGAATAACAATGTTCACTATGGATTCAATAATAGAAAATAAATCAGAATCGGCATTTGATATGGATGGAAAAATCAATTCTTTTACCACACCGAGTAATTACGAAATGCAATTGTAAAAATTAAAGTATAATTCTCCAACTTTACGTCTTCCCAATATTTATCAAATCACCATTAACCATTACGATTTATATTGTACAATCTTATCAAAATCTAATATGCCTTGGACTTTGGGCTGACGAATTGTAATGCTCAGTGGAGTACATGTTCGAGGATTGTTCACTTGATCAACTCCTCTCAAGTGCATCAGTGCTTGGTTTGCACCAACTTCTATGCTTTCCAATTAGTGTGGCCTTGGGTCCCTATTGAGTCATTTGTGGGCTTGCACTTGAACTGTATGTGGGTTTACAATGTTACCTTACTTTAATTCCAAAATAAAAAATAATATTTGAATGATAATTATAATTCTACTTAGAAGAAAAAAAAAAAATACAAAGTTTGTTCACATGAAAAAAAATAACAAAAAAAACAACCCCACTATGGAGTAGGGGTGTCAACCGGTCGGGCCAGTTCGGTTTCGGTCGGGCTTAATCGGGCTTGAAGACCTTCAAAGGCTACATCGTGTCCGCCCATTTAACTACTCGGGCTTAGTTATTGAGGGCATGGTACACTTTATATTCGATCGGTCGGTCTCGGTCTATAATCGGGCTACCTTAATCGGGCTTTAATCAGGCCTTAACCGGGCTACGGACATGTTTAATGTTAAACGGGCTTTAACCGGTTTTTAAACGGGCCCTCTTTGAAATGTATTATTATATTCCGGCCCACTCATGCAAGCCCAAAAAAATGACAGTAAATCAATAAATGATACCAAATATAACCATTATTTAAAATGTGAACATGTCTTTACTTTTTAGTTTTTATTTTTTAATTTGGGGGGTAAAATAGGTATTTTACAATCATTAAAGGGTCGGGCCAAGTCGGTGCACAATAGGCCGGTCTCGGTCGGGCGTTATTCGGTCGAGCGCCCGACGGTCCAAGTAGCAAAACCGAGACCGACCATTTACGTTTAATAAATGGTCCGGGTCAGGCCGGTCTATAAACGATCGGTCCCGATCGGTTTAGTCGGGTCGGACCACTAATTGACACCCCTACTATGGAGAGTTGAGCCGTTGTGAGAGAGGAAATTGTGCGAAAAATGAAGAAATTAGAGAGGAACAAGAAAGTGTCGAGGTAACTCTTTTTTTGGGTGTTGTTGTTGGCATAGCAACTATCGGAATCTTGGCAATTGTTCCAACTTGGGTTGTTTCAATAGACAAAACATACAAAATATGTACCATCTATCTTGATTTTTGAGGGATATAGGGTTGGGTTTTCTTTTTTTTAACATCAATTCATTCAGATAGAAGACGTGAGTTACACAAGGTTTCACTACTCATAGCAAGAAACTTTGGAGTGAAATAAGGCAAATCCATTGTATATGTCATTAATAGAGCATTCCAAGAGAAGGGGTGGATGAAACCAATAACTTCCATAGAAACATAGTTGTAAACGTAACTTTCAATAACGTGTGCAAATTCATTTTTCACTTCAAATAGGGGGTAGAGTCCAAATGGGCATCAGAGCGGTGTATGTCAGACATGAAGTATCACAATATACATGCGGCCCGACACAAGCCATACATAGAGTGTCACGATATGCTTGTGGCCTAGAGCAAGATCAACTACCAAAGCTGGAGAAGCTGAAGCCGAGAAAAAACTCAACTATTATTACACCATCATGAAACAAACCATCAACTCCAAAGACGACACCATCCTTCCCCCAAACAACCTACTTCCTACCACTTGCCACCCATGTCATAACAAAAAATAACAACACAAACACCATCGAGTATTCCAACACAACCGTTCTTGATGTTGCTCTGACATTGGTGCCCTTTGAGATGCCAAGAATGAGATATGAAAGAGCATCCCATGCCACGAAGGTCTCAGTGGAAAATGTAGTTTGGAACATTTTATCCGGTGAGAGTGAGGCCATGTCCCCATGGAGAAGCAACTTGGGTCTCAAGTCTGAATCTATCAACCTGAATGTAAGGAGTGTAGGGTGGTCCGATGGGGGTGCACAAAATAGGGCTGATTTGTAGGTCTCTGGAGGTGGAGGTTTGCAGGCGGTAAGAGAAACGGAATCATTGGCATATGTAGAGAGAGAGGGAAGGAAGAAAACCATGGAAATGGGGAAACGATGCCATGTTTGATTCCTTGATTGATCTCTTCACAAACCAAGCAGAGCATCAGGATAGGCTCAAGAAGTGGGGTTGTTTTGGCGAAGGTAGTGGATGGTGAGCTACTGCAGATCTCTGAATGGTGTGCGGTGGAAACAGAGGAGGACACAGAGAACAAAAGTGAAAGCTAGATCTATGGTGTAGATTTGATTTCACATTGCATTGTCATCGTCATTGTCATCGACGATATATTCACCATCACCAACAGATCCACAACACATGGCAGAGGTCATCATGGAAGGATGGAGACATGACAATGTTCTACTACAGAGACCCTAACTTGACGGTTTGTATGGAGGCGACAAGCAGAGAAGAGAAGAAAAAAAATAATAATAAAAGAAGAGAAAAAAGGAGAAACAAGAAAGCAGAAATGGTCCCAAGGACCAATGGATCGCTCGTACTCAACGTGAGCGACAGACCAAGAGAATCACAAAAACGATAACACTATTCCCCATTTTGAAGAAAACCTAGCTTATTTCTTGGAGCTAATATGCTTTTGGTGAGCATAATATCAGATTGGAATTGCCTAACAAAATTCCACTCATGTTTTATTCCCATGGAGTATAAATTACGAATCAAGAATCATTAGTGTTGTCAAACATGGTTTATATATAGTTCCTAAAAAAAAAAAAAGTTTTATATATTATGGTACAAAAAACATGAAATCACAATACTCCGTGCATGTTAGTGAAAGGCACCAACATAGGAGTCCTAATTAGTAAATACGTGTAACCGATATCTTTTCAAATTAATTGCATCAAATAAGAATTTTTATGTTTTTTTTTTTTGTTTTCCGAAAACCAAATTTGGCAACTACAATTATCAGATTTATATACCTTCACCCCCGTAAAAAATATAAAATTATCAAATATTTAAAAAATAAAATCACTAAAATCATGTGGCAAAATGGACGATAGTGATGATTTCAGTTTTTTCTTTTTTCTTCGGTGAAAGGACGATAATAATGAAAATTGAAAACCATCTAGTCCCTGCCGGTGCTAGAAACTTTTTCTATGTGGAATTCAAATAATAAATAAAGTCGGTAAAGGGCAAACACAAATACTAACCCGGAAAGGGGGTTTTCAGACATTTCACAATGCGACGATTTGGAAAATTTGCTGCCTGAGCAAAACCCTAGAGACCAAAACGAGAAAGCGTATTCAATATATTTTCACAATCTATTGGGAAGAGTCGGTTATTTTGTTCTATCGCAATTTGCGTCTGAAGTAAGAGGAAAGTTCCAGCTCCTTCTCTCGACAGAGCTATCGAGTTAGAGGATTTCTGTTTGATCCTTCAAGGTACAATTATGTTTCTCCATTTCATATTATTGTGTCATAGACTCTTCCGATTTCAGTCCTTACGGATCTTTCAAGAATGTTTTCTTTTCAGATCTTTAGGTATTCACGACCTCGATTGGTCTATGTAGTTCTTAATGTTAGATAGTGTGTGATCTTTGTTAAGTTTGGAAAAAAATCTTGGAATTCTTACACCTTCGTAATTATCCATTATGGGCTTCATTGTGAAACATTAATTATAATCTCCCTGTGGTTGCTGCTTCTTGTGTGTTATACCTGGAAATTTTTCTTCATGTTCATGTTTCTTGAGAGTCATTGCGATGAAGGAATTTATCCGCATGCCTGATGGATCTCTGACTTATTCGAATTTTGTGACGCATAGTCGATGTAAACTGCATGGATGCGCCACAGCTAGAGTGATTTGCACGAAAGTTCTTGTGAACTGGTCTCAACATAATCTTTGTCATCCATTTTTTCGAAAAAGGGGGAAAAAAAAAAGATAGGTTAAGGGTAACAATGTTGTAAACAACTAAATTCATAAATTCCTGCAGCTCAGTGATGTACCGATTCTCATATTTTAAATCCAATTAGTAGTTTGAATATATAGTGTAGGCTTTACATTGCTCCGTGAAATAACCATTCAGTAGTTTGGCTCTGCAATTGATGATTTGTGTCATGCTAGCAGTGTAACTATGTTAGTTTGATTTATGGTATCCCTGATGCTCTTGGGAAAAGCTGTTTATCAAGGCAATACTTAGACACTTACATCTGGATTCTGGTATCTGCAACTTTTCTGTTTTCATCACGATATTAGTCGTTAATTGACTGTGGTTGACATCTTAGTATCCATTGGACCTTATGTAGTGACAGGCTCACAGTTTAACATGGTCCAGTCACGTCATTTATAATGATGTCCCTTGCAGCATCGTCTGTTGAACTAGTTTCAGCTATCCACAATTACTGTTTTGATGCAACATGATGTTGTGTCGAATGGCCTTAAAGAAGAAATCTTTTGTGAGAAGGCCTGCATCTCATGATTGAAATGTAGCAGGAAGCTAAAGTTCACGCTAGTAGGATCGGTATATCGATTACACAACTCTTATGACAGTTTTTTTTTTCTTTTTTTAACAAGAAAAGTAGGAAGCTCGCATTTTACAACCTGAATTCATTCTTTTAAGATTGACCTATATTTGTAAAACTCTCTTATTGAATCTTCAGATAGGACACAGTTTTGAATTCCCAAGTAGTGCTAAAGTTTTATCATCTTTTCTTCCATTTTGGACTTCTGATTAAAAAGGCTTCGATTCAATTATGGCTCCTCATGTGATTTTTTTTTATCATGACAGTGATTTTCCTGGGAATTAGACATCTGTCCTATTTTTTTTTGAAATGGCTGGCCAGAAGAGTAACTACGGGAAACGATCCCATTCACAAGCTGACTATGCAGAAAATGGTGGAAGTAAGAGACGAAATCCTGGTGATGATAGAGATCAGTATACTCCTGGACCAGATGATACTGTATACCGTTATCTTTGTCCCGGAAGAAAGATTGGAAGTATCATTGGTAGGGGAGGTGAGATTGTAAAGCAATTAAGGGCAGAAAGTCAATCTAAGATTAGGATTGGTGAGAGCATGCCAGGGTGCGACGAACGTGTCATCACTATATTTAGTTCAAGCAGGGAAAGCGAAGATGGAGATGTTGTTTGCCCAGCACAAGATGCTCTTTTTAAGGTGCATGACAGGCTTGTCGCTGATGAGGCAGGTGAAGAAGATGCTGAAGGGGCTCGGGAAATTACTGTTCGGATGCTTGTACCATCAGACCAAATTGGGTGTGTTATTGGTAAGGGTGGGCAGATAATCCAGAGTATACGTAGTGAAACTGGTGGTCAAATTCGCATATTAAAGAATGAATATCTGCCTCCCTGTGCTCTTAGTACTGACGAACTTCTCCAGGTAAAATGTTTTTATATATTGTATACATGTCTGGTGTTTTAGATGCATTAGTTTATGCATCATGTTCCTTAAACCCACCTATTGTCTTCATATCTCATCTATTATTCTTGTCATATACAAATGGATGAGAAGTATGTAACAAGTTAAATTTTGTTGTTATGATTACTGATTTTTGGCTTCCGGTCTTTTGATTCTTGAGTATATTACATAATTGGAGGCAACTGCCCAATGTTAATTTTGGGAGGATAGTAAAATTACAAGTGGACCCATGGTTTTGTTTTTGCTGCTGCCGGCAATACAACTATTTATTATTATTATTATTATTATTTTGTAATCATTATTAATACCATTGTTATTTTACTTCCTATATTACTGTTTAGAGCGGTGGGATTTGCAAGCTGAGATACAGTTTTGTATTCAACAATGCTGCAGAGTACTTACTGATTGGGTAGTGAAATTTAGAAATGCCTTCTTGAAGCAGGGTTTTTGTTACAGTGATGTGCATGTGCTCAATTGGTCCAGGGTTACTTTTGTGGTTGTGGGAGGGGAATGAGAAAGAGAGAACAACTAGCTTTCAAATTTATAATTGACCGAATCAGTGTCATGGAATCCAGATACTTGATTGAGAGTTGACAGTTGTGATTCCACGTCATCTTTGTCATTGCTGGCCTAAACTTTATTTTTTGATGTTTATGCGTAGAATTCCAGATACTTGATTGAGAGTTAATACTTGTTATTACATATCGTCTCTGTCATTGCCGGCATAATCTTTGATGTCTTGGTGTTTTTATGGCTCAACTAATCATTGTCTCAACTAAATTCAGCTTGCTAGTGTTATCACTTTGCTTAAAATGTTTTTGGCATTAGATAACTGGAGAAGCCGAAGTTGTGGTGAAGGCTCTCCAAATATTGTCATCTCGCCTTCGTGATAATCCTTCTCGATCTCAGCATCTGCTTACGTCTGCCCCATCGAACATGTATCAATCAGGTGGCACATTTATGGGTTCAAATACTGGTGCACCGATTGTTGGTTTGGCTCCATTGATGGGTCCTTATGGTGGATATAAGGGTGACAGGGGAAGTGAGTGGCCCCATGCTTTTTATCCTGCTCCAAGAGATGAAGCCTCAGCAAAGGAATTCTCTCTTCGTTTGCTTTGCCCAACTGGAAATATTGGAGGAGTTATTGGAAAGGGTGGTTCCATTATCAAGCAAATCAGGCAGGAGTCTAGGGCATATATTAAAGTTGACAGTTCAGCTTCTGAGGAAGATGATTGCATTATAACAATCTCAGCAAAGGAGGTGAGCATCTTAGCTGTTTGTGGATTTTGCATGGGCAGATAACTAAGGGTTTAAGAGGCATGGTTCTGATGGTATTTTACTCACTTGTTTTCCAGATTTTTGAAGATCCCATCTCTCCAACTATTGATGCTGCTGTGCGCTTGCAGCCAAAATGTAGTGAAAAATCTGATAAGGATTCAGATTCATCCGTCATGACCCGTCTGCTTGTGCCTGTCTCACGTATTGGTTGCCTTATTGGTAAAGGTGGATCTATTATATCTGAGATGAGGAGACTCACAAAAGCAAACATTCGCATACTTTCAAAGGAAAACCTTCCAAAAGTGGCGTCTGACGATGATGAGATGGTGCAGGTAGGGCAATATTTGAAATTGTAGTTGATACATGTATAATGTGATGTACAATATGTTCTCTGCATTCCTTGTGGGCAATCTCTGTATGTGTTATCTATATCTAAGGGCAACGGATTGTATTTGAATTATTGTCCAGATCTCTGGTGACCATGATGTTGCAAGAAACGCTTTAATTCAAGTGACCACACGGTTGAAGGCCAATTTTTTTGAGAGGGAGGGTGCATTATCTGCATTTCCACCAGCTCTTTCCTATCTTCCAATGTCTGCAGATATTACAGACGGTTCAAAATATGGCAGTAGGGACAGTAAATCACATGGACGTGGGTACTCTTACTCTATGGGTTATGGTGGTTCCAGTGATGTTAATGATGCATATGGAAGTTATGGTGGATCACAGGTATTGTTTCCACATTGATGCTATTTTGTAGTATATGTTATATCTCTGTTCTCATTTTCCTCTCATCATTGATCATATCGGTGGCTCTGTGGTCGTCTCAAAATTTGTCTATTGTGTTTTAGGTATTTGTGCCTACCTATAGGCATTGTGATATACTTTAAATTTAACTGATAACAAATTAATTATTATATTATATCTTCCTTGTTTTTCTTCCTTATTTTATATATATATATATATATATAAGGAGAAAAGATCGCTGCCTGATCTTGCCCTACGCCCAGAGACGGGACCATGTAAAAAGACTGCCCTGCCCCTGGCGTGAATGCCCATGTGCACTCTCACATTGGCCCAGCCGCTGCTGGGGCCATGTGACCTGGCAACAGACCTCTGCCCTTATATATTATATATGATTATATTTCTGTTTTCTGCAGAGTGGTGGTGGGGCTTATGGAGCATATGGTGGTTACTCTTCAGGCCGTTCTGGTAGTGCGGGGTAAGAACTTCTTCCTTTCTGAACAGCCTTTACTGAGGTGTTTTGCTTTATTTTATACCTCTTTTGGAGGCTTTTTTTGTATTTAATCTTTTTCTATCAATTGATGGGTGAATATTCCAGTAGTGTTTATCAGTAATGTTTGTATTAAGTGTAAAGTGTCATTTATGTTCATCTGCATGTTGACCCTGATTTTAAGCTTCTTTTACCAGGTTATCTGGTACGAACCCTGTTTCCCATGGGAAACATCATGTTTATTAGGTGTCCCCGATGATTAGGGCCTGCAGGTAGATCATTGACTCCTTTAATGTTTCTATCCTTTGCATTAATGTTAAGTTGCTTTGTTATATGCCAGTGATATGCTGCTTTACAGGAATTTGCTATCTTAACCTAGCCAGCCGTCCTATATTTAGATTTCTAATGCTCCTGTTTTACCTTTGTTGCCTTCCCTTCCCATTAAAACAGCTTGAGATCTATGAAGCCTGAAGCCAGCCTACTGCCTCTTTGATGAAGCCTCCAGCCTAGACCAGAAGACCAGATGAACAGGATTTGAGAAACCAATGGCCCACCTATGAAGCTTTGTTTAGGAGGACCAACTTTATCCGGAGCTGTTAACTACTACTATTCAACAATCCTTTTGCAGCCTTGACATCACTCTTTACTGATCTAGAATATTGTGTGCTCTCCTAAGTGCCTATGTAACCAGGAAGCCTTACAGGTTGTGGCAACTATTTCAACCATATTGTAAAGCTATACTTGGTGTGGTCCATGAGTATCTCCTCCTTGGTGGTTCTGTTAGGTTATTGGTTTCAAGTTAAAATTAGATCTCAGCTATATCAGTTGGTATTTTCTTCCTGTCAAGTATAGGGATGTGGATGGGGTGGGTGTTAGGGCCTTGGAAACTGTAGGTAGTTGGTCAGACTGGTTAGTGGTGGAACCATCATTTCATTTTATTTGATGCTGGCGGTAATTAGCGATTAGTTGCTATGCAGTGTGCTCATCAAATATTTGTTTTTAATTTTGCACATATATGTTTAATGCCTTTTATTCAGTAGAGTAGGTTTCTGTTGTGTACTTCATAATGTGCATGCTTGGATCTAGAGAAATGTGATTGCCTTCAGTTCCACAGTCCCCTGAACTTGCTTATTTTTCATAATTTCCTCCGAAGAAGTGCCCAGCAAACAATTCACACGTATTTGTTTAGATGCCATTTATCAATATCTGATAGTTAATGAACTGGTTGGGAGTTTACTACACAAGAAGCAGTTTATAAAGCCACAAATTGGTTAAAAAGGTGCTTGTGTTGGCATCTTGGTGCGTGTTCAGGTCATTGTTTGGAGGCGCTATGGTCTGATGTCAAGACCAAAATGATTGAGGGGCTCCTGATCGCCTGGAAGAGTATGTTGGATATCTTTCTGATATCTGTTCTGACCTTTGGATATGTCCTTTGGACGTGGGAGCCGTTTCGCAGATCATTAGGATGTTAATGGTGCATTCATTTCTTGTGGTAGGTTTATTCTCTGCCATCTGCTGCGTGTTAATGTTAATTTGTCTCCTTAATCAAATGCAATTTAAGCCTTTGATACAATTAATTTGGCAGGTTTTTAGGAATGTTGCTTCTGCATAAGGGCAGGTAAGTAATTCTATGACTAGTCACTCCGTTAATAATCATGATGTTCCCGTTGCATTGATTTTTTCGGATTTCATGATTTTCTGGAGTAGGATTTGCGTTTAGTAATAGTGTTTTGGTATGGAATTTGGATAAAAAGAAAAAAAAAAGGTTCAGAATTGTGCATTTGGTATGCATGGGAAAAATCAATTCTTTTTCTACACCAAATAATTACAAAAATGCAATTGTACAAATTTAAATACCAGATTCAATTTTATGCCTTCCCAACTATTTAATAGATCGCCATTAACTATTGTGATTTAATTTTGGACAATTTTACAAAGATCCAGTCTGCCTTGGTTTCCCCCACCCCACCCCACCCCACCCCACCCCACCCC